>NC_092762.1:40125697-40370697 GCF_047496795.1 Chiloscyllium punctatum
CGACAGTGAAATCAGACAGAGAGTGGCATGGAGGAGAACTTACAGGTGATGTTCCTGCATATCTTCTGTCCTTGTCCTTCCAGGTGGAAGTGGTCGCAGGGTGAGAAGGTGCTAAGAATCTTTTGTGAATTTCTGCGGTGCATTTTGTAGACAGAACACACAGTTGCTACTGAACATCAGTGGAAGGGGCAATGGATGTTTGTGGATGCAGTGCCAATTAATCAGGCTTTGTCCTGGATGGTGCAGTGTGTTGTTGGAGATGTAACCATCCAGGCAAGTGGGGAGTATTCCAACACATTCCTGACTTGTGCCTTGTAGATGGTGGACAGAGTTAGGGAGTCAGGAGGTGACTTACTTGTCACATATACCTTATCTGTACTTGTTATTAATAGACCTTTGAGAATTTGCTAGTGAATGAAACTGGTTATATACTCGTTCATTGATTTTCTCAGCTTTCTTAAAAGGTGTTTTTGAGCAAAAGCACAATTTTTCTATGTTTAGTAACTCAGAGTAGATTGTTTACCCCAACATTTAGTCTGCATAATATTTAATTTTCAGTTCATGAGGTGGACGTTTTGAGAATGGTATGTAAATGTAATTGATTTTATCTGGCTTTGCCACTCATACCCAGTCTTGGACAGTGATGGTATGCTATAATGTGTTGCTGCTCTTATCTACAAGAAGGAAAAGTAATAATCATTTCCAGGCTGTGGTTTTGCTTAATTTCAAGAGCAGCAACACATCACAGTGTGTCACCTGCCAAGAGAAATCTTTCAAAGTTTATTCAAAATAAAACTATTTCGACCATTATTTAGTTTCTAAAAAGTGGCCACATCAGCCCCATTATTCACAAGGTACTCAAATGAAGCAAATAGCCCATTTCTGAATATTGAGATCCCTTTCAGTCAAAGTTAGGCAGTTATTCCAAGGGCTTGTAAAAAGTACTCATTGGTACTTTGCCTAGATAACTGTTCCTGAGCAGGACTTTGCAGCGATTTTCAATTTCCTTACCATAAAGCAGTGTGCCTATATCTTGAATCACGAAACACTGGAATAGAAGTGGTGTAAATATTCTTAAAACATCAAACTTAGCATTAAGGTTAGATAACTAACTGATCAAAAGTTGAACCCTTAATACAGTGCCTGTATAGATCAGGACACATCGTAATGGCACTGCAGAATGCCCTTCCGTTTTGAACAGCTTCAGCAGTCAAAGTTCTATTATTAAATTCAATTCCCTTTTATGGCATGCAAGCAAATTTTGATAACCAAGTAACAGAATGTTTTGTGCAATTTTGCAACAGCCGATTCAAAAGAACATCATATGGCACTTTTATGGTTTCAGACAGTTTACTGTCAGGGAAAAAAATGAAATTCTTGAATAGTCAGAGGTTTCTTTCTTTACAGATAGGTTGCTCAACATTCAACAAGATATATTGATAATTTCAGAAAAAGCTACCAAAACATTTTTTTTTGAGAACTTATCAGAAATCTAGGAAACAAAACTTACTTGTCAGTTTTGAACTCTGCAGAATGGCGCCTATCACCACTGAGTTCTCGACTTGAAGCGGACTTTTGATCCTTTTTGGAGTCCTCCTTCTTATCTGGCTTTTTACCTGAAGGCTCATTTTTAGCCTGAAAATATAAAGTTTATAAATTTCACATTTGCTCAAAACAACCACAACCCACCACATGAGCTTCCATGTGTCACATTATAGGCTAGTTGATTTCTTGCAACTTTGCTCATCAGTAACAAATTGTAATGGTCTTCCAACTGTGGACAATTGTTTTCATTTTTTTAAAAATTAAGACTTTCACTTTTTGCAACCTTTTACCTCAGCTTTTCATCTTCAATGTTCAATGCACTGCATGCTGCATAATTTAGTTTCTAGATGTATGTGCACATATATATCCACTCAAAATAATTCTGATATGTTCATAAAGCTTTCAGTTAATGAATTACTCTGTAGGTGGCAAGTTAGAATAATATCTCATGTCTCAATTCTTCAAATGACTGTAAATTGCTACAAGGTGCCTTTGATTCACACTGCATCTAGGTAGCAATGTCTTGGACAACAGCATGTTCAGTCGGTTCTCAAGAGATGGCAACAGAGGAAGAAAATAAAAGCATGACTGAAGCATTACCCTGCTTTGTTTTCCAATAATCTGTAAAGACTCTGAGCCAGGGCATGCCAGCTAAACCTCTTCTCAAAACACAACACTACATTCAGACACACTGTAAGCCCAAGACAAGGAAGGAACAAAAACCCTGGAATGATGTGCAATGTAGATTTGTCTCGTGATGGGGAACAGAGCTAGTAAACAGCCATAGCTATCAAAACATGGTAATTCTTTTGAGAATTTAGATACATTACTTTTTAGCAAATATGTTATAATAAATCTTCCAACTCCTCTGGGTCAATCAGCATTGACCTAGAAATTTAAATACACTTTCTTAGCAATTAATGCTTAAAAAAATACAAAAATTAGAGGTACAGGCTTTCCAGATCACCAACAGTATCCTAGTATATGAAGTGTGTGAAGGACTTATACTGTGATTCAAATTAATTTTCAATTACTAGAAGATGTTTAGAAATTTATAACATCATTAGTCAAGGTTTTTGGAAAAAACACATGGATATTTTATCAAATGATCTTCGAGGTCAATTCCAAGTAAATCACTCTTCCTAACGATCGCATTTTCAAACATTATCAAGCAATGAGCTCATTGAAAATATCAATTATTCTTTCCCCCAAAGTGCTCAGGTTCAACTGCATGTTCAGCATTTGTTTCTTTCAGCCTTGAATCTATCCCATGCTGCTTTGTACTCACCTTTTCCACAGAGATCATTCGCCCATGAAGCTCTGTTCTGTGCAAATTACCAATACATTTTGTCGCCTCCTCACTGGTCGACATGGTCACAAATCCATAGCAACGTGCTCCAGGACTACGAGCATTTGTCACTACCTTTGCACCCACTACCTATACAGAAGAAGCATCACATCCAAGAGAAAAACAGCAAAGTTTAATTGCTTTACTATAAAACTGCATTAAATTCTCAGAAGGCAAATTGCATTTGTGTCAATGAACATCTGGTCATTATTATTGCCAAAGTCTGCTTTTCAGGCAACAAACCAGTTCACCTGCACTCAAATCTTTATGTATTAAAACATGACTCATTACAAAACAACAATTATTGCCAATATATAAAAAATTATTTCTTGCAAAATCAATAAAATGAAAACCAACCAAAACACCAATCACCTCACAATTTAAAAAAAACATTAGATGAGAAAACTACTCAACCACTAATTCAGCTATTTACATAATGCAACGTTTAGCTAAAAGTACATCATGGTTGAACATCCATGCTTCCTCAGTGTGTATCGTGACAATGTAACAGGTGGTTTCCAAAATGCATTTGATAAACAAACTTCAACTCCCGATCCCTCTCCATTCCAGTCCCAACCCAACATAATCCTCTTCTGTGCAAACTGTCCATTCAGATCGCATTTATAGGCAAGTTTCCAATAATCAAGATTTAATACTGTGCAATTTCCTTTCAACAATGTGCTTAGGATTTGCAATTTCTGCCTTGGGTGCTGTATCCACATTTTTAAAAAAGTGTATCAACAACACTCAATTTTATAATAGGCACTTTATTATGAGTCGCTGTCAAGTTTTACAATTTTCCATTTCAGCATTTAAAATCTGAATGCCCACTGATAACTGGGACTGTCATTTCATAATGACCTCGCTAGGAATTTTTCTAGGGAATTGAAAGATATGTGGGGTGGAGGTGGGGGTTGGTGGCAAGGAAGTCTAAGATCAGCTACAAACACAATGACAAAGCAGTTGCAACAGGTTTCATGGTCTATTCCTTTTATTTCTTTTGGTCTATTCCATTTTTTCATTGCTAATAAATAGGCATTCTATTCTGGTTTTAAAAATCCAAATCTCATTGCCCAGCTGTCAGAGACTACATTTCTGTTAGATGACTTTAACAAGTAATCTACCAAAATATTCCATCAAGTATTTATGGCAGGTGGCATTCTACTCATCACATTCATGCTGACCTTCCATATACCAATTTAGTCAGTCCTAATACTCATTCTATCCCATATCCCAGGTTTCTTTTAATTCTCACGACCTAAAAAAATCATTCAATCAGCATTAAAGCACTTCAAGCCCTAAAGACATTTTATACGTTATGTCAGTCAAATCTTCAGCATTTTCAACCATTACCTTGCCATATTTACTGAAGAGGTTCTTCAAGTCAGTTGCTCTGGTTGCAGAGGATAGACCACTCACCCAAAGGTTCTTCCCTGCAGTATCTGTAATACTGGCATTACCGGGTCGGCCTGAATGAGAAGGTAAGCAAAATAAGCAAACAAATCAAGAAACTCAAAAATTACTTTGTAAATAAACTGCACTTGAAATTCCATACTCAACAACTGCTGCTTTGAGAAAAGAAAACAAAGTGGTTCTTGTGTCCTTGTAAATGAAATGCTATTATAATCTTTATGAAGCATAATGCCTCAGACTGATATCACCAATTCCTAAGTTGGCTTCCTTCTCTGGGAGCCAGGCAAGGTTACTGTTTACATAGTATAGTAAAATGTTAAGGTATGTAATAATAGTTAATATAAACAAAATCAGTATTTTAGTTTTCAAATTACATTTTTATGATTTTCAATAACGAATGAAGGGCAGAATAATCACTTGCATACCAATCATTCAAAAATCCTGGAAATAGTCCTTATTAACAGTGCCAATTTCTGAGTGTACAGATTCAATAACAAAAAACGAGGAACAAAATTATATTTATTAAATTGAATAATGACTGAAGTGCAACACTCTGAACAACAGTCACTGGTGAAAACTCTGAGGCATACCTTTCTCATCCTTTGCAGCCGGTTTAGTATCTTTTCCATCCTTGATAGAACTAAAGGTACAAAATCAGATTTGTTAAATAAAGAATAAATGAAAATTAAGTATACTTGCCAAAAATACTTTTCCAATTCAAGAAAGTGTCCAATACCTACCAACCTATACAGCTATCAGGTATAGATCACAGAATACAACAAAGCAAACATATTAGATGTAAGGGAATCAATGACATTTTAGATCCCAATTGGAAATGGAACTGTATAACAAATGCCTCATTATGTTTTTGGTACTGTTGGTGAAGAGTACACAGAAGCAAAATATTCCAGTTTGTGAACAACCTCTGCAGGTTGGAGAGCAGAAAGTGTAAAAGGAAGTTGCCTCTAACAGTATAGGAAAAGAAAATTAAGATTTTTTAAACAAAAATAAAGCAAAAAATCAAAATTGTCACCACTGCACAGGCCAAATCACGAGATAGGTTTACTGGAATCTTAGTATGAATGAAAAAAAGAAAGCTTCTGATCTAGAACTGAGAAACAACAAACCTCTTGTTCTGATCACTGCCCTCTATAATCGAGGTTTCTTTCTTAGCTGCTTCATTAGAATCACCTTCATCTTCTGTTTTCATGGTTTCATCTTTGCTTTCCTCAGTTGCTGGCTGTTCTTTCTCTGTACTCTCAATGCCTGCCACTTCTAACTCTTGTTTCTGTTGGTCGCTTTCTGTTTCGCTCAAATTTACTGTTGCGTTCATTTGAGTTTCATTTTTATTGCCACAGGGTGCTTGATCAGAGGGTTTCTCGGAGTCAGTCCCCAGTGGTTTTGATTCTTTCTTGGGCGCATCCAAAAGCAAGTCATTGTCGAGTTCTAGTGTCAGTGCATCTTCTGCTTGTACTGTAACTGAGAGGTTGTCATCTTCTTCTTCTTTCTGGTAGGAGTCTATGTCGATCATTTCTTGTGCAGATAGCTGAGCCTCTTCAGGGAGTTCCTCCTCGATAGGGACTGAACTACAAGCTTCCCCCGAACTCTCGGCTACATTCTCCTTCTCTACGGGATCAATGGGAATAGAATGGCACAAGGTTTAATTACCACTGAAATACAGCAAAACATACACGGAGCTAATGTGTCTGCTGTGTAACTATGCAGGACACTGCCCCTAGCTTTCACTAGTATCACAGAGAGATTGGAAAACTGAGGGAGCACACAACTACCTACAGAAATTAAATTCATTGTAATTTCTTCACTAATTTACCAATAGTTATTTCATTAACCTCACAGATCAGGAGTCTTCAATGCTGCAAACCGATAACTTTGGAAGAAAGCAGAAGCAGTTCAAGTGAGACCATGACAAGTCCATGTATTTCCAAGTAAACAGCTGAAGTCAGAAATTCCTTTGCAGTTCAAGATGATCAGAAACAATTTCCAAACTGCATCCACGAGTGTTCAATAAATGTTTCCTTTTGAGAGTCCTAAGTCTTCTGATTAACTTCATTTCTTCCAAGTAAAGCAAGAGTCCAACAAAACATATATGAGTAGATTGTTCGAGATTTTTAAAATATTCCTGAGGAGATTGGTCTTCTATTTGCTTTAATCTGCAGCATTTCTTGAGTTCACACGACTTTGTATATTTTTATTCAAATATCATAAACTGGTCAGTTTCTTTTACTTTGATAATACTTCAGTTTAGGATCTAACACTTCCCTAAGAATTGGCACTTCCATCTCATTGCCCATTATGTAGAATTTAGACGTATGAAAAAATACTCTTGTGTACTCATACATGCCACCAGATCAGATTTTAAGACCCAATTAGATTGCAAAAGGGATAACAGCATTAATATATGCTGGCC
This sequence comes from Chiloscyllium punctatum, assembly GCF_047496795.1. Lineage (NCBI taxonomy): Eukaryota > Metazoa > Chordata > Chondrichthyes > Orectolobiformes > Hemiscylliidae > Chiloscyllium > Chiloscyllium punctatum. The sequence goes on from NC_092762.1 coordinate 40,132,432, forward strand.
GTAATACATATACACATATACAAATGATGCCTAAAATAGCACAACTGAGTCACTGCATTTCCTTGTTCCCCCAAAAGAACACGTAGGCCAAAATCACCAAAGTGAAGAATACCTGCATATCTATTATTTCCCGAGAATGACAGATAAACTTCACCAAAATAAATAACTGCCCCAGTGGACGACACAGAAGTTGTTACGTCTCTCTTGTATGTTTCGGTTCACTGAAAATGTACAAATAGCAGCTGAAGTTACGTTTGAATCAGGTGCTGAGTTTCGTATTTTTCCCCGTATTTATATTTGCCATGGAATGCTTTAATAGCTGTTAAAGCACCCTAAAAGCGATTTTCAAGTCATTATAATCATACTAAATGCAAACATATGTTCAGCTAATCAATTAAGACTTCAACAGAAATGAGACCTTACTCAAACAGATTATTATTGGTTCTTCCCATTCAGGAAAGCTGACAGACTAATCAACTGCGTTGGGTCAGTTGTGCAATTTAAAGCCTTGTAATAATTGAATTAATGTATGAGATCTGGGACATGCCTAAGTTTTCCAATCTCCCTGTACTATCTGCTCTGAACCACTGCTAATATACACCAGAATACTTGCACATGATCATGTTTTTTTCTAGACTGAGAAAAATTTAAGTTGCACTGGGGGACATAGATGAAGAGAGGGTTTCTTTAATACCTGTTTCTTCAAGTAAATCTTCAGTATCCTGAAAATAAATGAAATTAGAAATTCCGTTAATGCTACTATAGCCAACATGAAGCTTACATATAATTAAGGTCCATTGGCATTTAATATTTCCAAAATTCAAGTTGCAATTCACATTTTCTTTGAATGACCCAAGCGCAACATGATTAAACGAGGTATTAGAACATGAAAGACACTTTAACTTATAACACTGAAGTTTTAACTGAGCAGAAACTGCCTTTCAATGAACAAAATGTTAGTGTGCGATGCTATTTGGCATTTCTGACATTGAACAGGAAGACAAAAATTGGAAAATGAAGCAGCCACAGCTGAAGAGTTCCTAGTTATGCCACAGGTGAAGGGTGCAAAAATATATTAACTATTATAAGTAGTTCAAATTGGGGCAGTGCAAAGACAAATCTACAGCAACATTCTGGTAACTACCAACATTGCTGACTACAAATTAAGTGTGCCATACCAAATAATAAACTACTGAGGATGTTGGGAATCTGAAATGAAAAACAAAGTGGAGAAACTCAGCAGGTCTTACTGCATCACTGGAGAGAAAAACAGAGTTAAGAGTTCAGAACACTGAAGAATCACACTGAACTAAAAACATCAACTCCGTTTCTATCTGCATGGATGCTGCCAGATCTGGGTTTCTCCAGCTCTTTGGTTTTAAGTGCACCATATCAGTTCAATTGAGGTTTTCAAAGTCAAAACTGTGTCCTAAACCTAAACAAGTTGCAACTGTATTACTAAAACTATCAAAAATATACTGTAAAACAAACATTCTCAAGATTATGTTTTGTACAAATAGAACACATTTTCCATTGAATTTCTATCTTTGCATTCACCAAAATAAACACCATCATTCAATTTCCTGCAATGTCTTCACTTCTCCACTTACAAGGTCACTGCTGTTGCCTTGGCCCCAAACATGTGATGCCCTCCAAAAGGGCATTATCTGAAGGCAGTGGGCAAATTTAATAAATGCACTGATATCTTTGCCCCCCTGAAACAAAACCAACCCCAACAGGCTGAAACCAATTAACCACAGCCTCCTCCAACTAAGTAAATGTGAAAGCAATTTGTAAGATCCTGTCCCACTAGTTAGGGATGGATATGCTGTGACAGGGAGTTATAAGATACTAATTCCACGATTAACGTTTTGCAGATCTCTACTAATTCAAGAACGTCCATTTGATAAACATTTCACTTTCTTGCACTTTGCTGTGCACAATATTAGCTACACTTGTTACTGACTCTTGCTGTTTACCTCATAATACTGCCTAATTTGCAACCAAAATGTAACTATAAATAAAATCCTGAAGAGCTCACAACCCACAAAAACAGGGCCTTGCTTTAAGAATATAACGAGATTTTAAATACAAGGCCAATGTCCAAAAGCAGTGAAGAACAGACTTGATTACATCTACACCAAATTACAACCAGCAAAGCAATATAAAATTAACACAAACCAAATTTGTAGTCATAGTTTCTCAAAATAAATAATCAGTAGTAACACCATAACCAATGTACCCAGTTACCACAATGCAGCTATTTCAAGATGACATATATTTCAACAAACTGTTTTAGAAGCATTTCAAAATTAACCACAAAATGGCATCCTACTTCTTTATTCGACATAGACTCCTCTTCTGCACTGCAAGGCATCTCAGAGTCCATCATCTCCTTTGGTTCATCCACAATCTGAAATATGACATGAAATATCCTTCAGGCAAAAAAGTTCAAACTGATTCAATGTGTAAACATGCCACTGAATGTGTGCAACAAAAATGCTACTGTAAACAAGATGGTTTCTCAAATCCAACAGCATAGTGATCATGCAACTCAAGAATATGAAGTAGTCAGGTCCCTCCCCCAAAATACAATTCTCAATTGTGTATGTTGCTTGCAGTTTATAATTAAGGTGACTTTCTGACAGTAGTCAGTTTGTTATTAGAAATGTCAATAAACTGTCTCAGAACTGTTGAGATTCCATCAATGCAAGTTTCCAATTTCAATGCTCAATTTAAGAGCAAGAAAAGAATAAACCTGTTCAGACATGTTATGACACACCTCAAGGACAAGTGGGACATGAAACTTCAGGACAATCCACTAAGGCGAAGAGGGCCATCACTGCTTACTTGAAGAACAAATTTAACACCCAATACTGGCACTTTAAATTAATAGTTAATTTCCTGTTTCGGCAGGAGTTAATGAGTAGTAATTTCTACTGTTTTTAATCCAATCTCAGAACAGCATAACTTTCCCAACACAACAGTGACATTGCAGCACGTTTTGCGATGTGGAGGTGCCGGTGTCGGACTGGGGTGGACAAAATTTTTTTTAAAAATTCACAACACCAGGTTATAGTCCAACAGGTTTATCTGGAAGCACTAGCTTTCATAGCACCGCTCCTTCATCAGGATGGAGTTGGATTATAACCTGGTGTTGTGATTTTTTAACATTTCACATTTCCTACACTACCCACTTTGGCTGAGATTGCTAATGAGTGAGCTATGAATGTTATGTTCAGCAAAATCTAAGTTGAGACAAAAACCAGAAGCGCACAGATTTAGGCAGCTCATTACTTAATAAGAAGCCTTTCACTTCTATTAACCCTCACTTTCAAATATTGACAAGCTCTCATTAAAAGGTACAACAGACTCTGCCTGTAGCCAACATTAAACGTGTCAACTTCATTCCTACTTTGAATCCTAAATGATAGATTTTAGAAATTCTCATTAAATTGATGATTGTTCAATGACAATTTCCACCTCCCCCAACAACCAGAAGAAATAGTGTTTCCTTATTCACTGATAATTGTAACTGAACATTAAAATCTTAAAAAATGTTCTATCAATCTTCAGAATACTCCAGTGGAAACAGTTCTGCATCTAAAGTTGCTCTATTCAAATTCAGGTCTGACCCCATATTAGGCACCATCCTGGTCAATCTATGCAACACGTCACTACAGATTAAAGATCCCCTTTCTTAGTGGGTGCCCAAAATTTTGGCCTCACCAATATTTTGCATCATTGTTTAAAGATCTCAAACACCTTTCACTTTTTTTATGGTCTATTTGCACCATTAGGAAATTGTTAATTTCAAGGGTAGCTTCTGCAGCCAAAGAGGAAATACTTCATTTCCAGAGGCTGGATAGTATCAGAACCCAGATCTCCAAAGAAAGTGTTGTAACCTACTGCACTATCCAGTGTCTTCCATAATAAGTTAAATTTCAACTTCAGCTATGCTTTCGTTTCAGATTATATCCAACCACAAGTAAATGCAAATACACATCCATGAGAAGTGAGTTAATTTAAATTCTTCATACTTCAGCTGGTAGATCCGTGCTTAGAATCAGAGGTGACTCCAGTGGTTCTTCTGCACCCATCTCCAAAGGCAGCTGCATAGTGATATCTACAGGTAGTCCTACGTGTTCAATATTTTCGGTTAAAGATGCTGTGATTTGTTCAATCTCATTTTCATCAGCGCACCCTGCCATTGCACCTTCGATGTCAGTCTCAGGCCCAAAATTAACATCTAATGCTGAAATGTCCTGTAACTGGTCAACACTGGCTTCAATATCCTCCTGTAATGAAATATGCACATTACTTTAGGGTATGGCTATCAACAGGCCAGGAATCACACTGTATGTAACTCAAACAGTTAGATAATACAGTGCCAAGCTACCATTCTGAAGATTGATCAACACCCCAAAAAGAGTTAAAACTCATGACATTGACTTTCAGGACTGGAAGCTGGTCCATTTCCTAACTAAGGCTTCATACAGTAGGGTAGTGACATGTCTAACAAGACAACCCACTGAAATGGACATTGTCATGTTCACAGTGCTGTATTACTGTATAAAGATAAGGTGTACTAACACACTAACCAGATTAGTTAAGTCCTAACCATTGCCCTTGAATGTTTGTTAACTAAAGCAGCTTAATAATTTGTATTTAGCTATACCAAAGGTTTGCTTAGTCCACATTCAGAATGGAAGTGCAGCAGAAGTATACACAACGTGAATTTGCAGTTCAGATCAGAGGCAGAGGCAGTCATTACATTTTCATATAGTTAGATGATACAATATATGGATGACCCATAATGAGACATCCAGGTGCTCAAGAAAATACCTGAACTTCTAACAGATTTTACAATAAAGAATTAGCTTGACGACTGTTTCAAATTTAATAGCACCGATCTAGGTTACTTAGACTTTATAAAACAGGCTGCTATCATTTATGCAGTATATTCAAGGCAGTAGCTTATCAACACTGGGGCACTTCAGTGATCTGTTTACTTAGTAAGTAAACTGCCAAGTATACTCACAAAGAATATTTTTATATCTTTGAAATGAATTAGTCTAACCAAATCAGGGAAGTATGGCAGACTTGTCAAATGCATATATGGTTTCAAAGATTTTATTTGTGGGATATGGATATCACCAGCTATGTTGGTATTTAAACACCCAACCCTAACTGCCCGAGATAAGGTGGAAGGACATTCTTGAACCATTTAAGTCCTCTACGTATAGGACCACCCATAGTGCTATTAGAAAGGGAGCTCCAGTATTTTGACAGTGACAATGAAAAAATGGCAATATGCTTTCAAGCCAGGACTTGGAGAGAAACTCGCAACTGAAGGTGCTCCAATGTATCTATTCCCCTTGTTCTGTAGGTGGGGAAGGTCATGGGTTCATTAGATCCAAACGGTTTGCTGACACTGCTGCATCTTGTAGATCATATACCACTGATAGTGGCAACTGTGTAAACAGAGTGATTGGGTTGTTTTGATCAGGGCACTGTCAAACTTCTTGAACGTTGTTGCAGTTGCACCTTTCCAACAAGGGGGGGGAGCAATGTTTAAGTTCAAGCTGGATGTTGCCCACATCTCACCACATATGAACAAAGACTGCTTGAATATGTGAACAGTACTGAACGATGGAAGGAAGATCAGTGGTAAAGCAGCTGAAGATGATTGGGCCTTAGACACTAACATGAGGAGCTCCTGCAGTGATGACTTGGGACTGAGATGATTAACCTCTAACAACCACCTTCCTGTCCTGGGCATGACTCCAACCACTGAAGAATTATCTCCAATTTTCCCAGGGATTCTTGATGGCATACTTGGTCAAATGCTGCCTTGATGACAAAGGAATTACTCATACTTGTGGAGTTAAGCTCTTTCGCTCATGCTGAGATGAAGGCTGTGAAGAGTTCAGCAGTTGACTGTCCTGGGTGGAAACCAAGCTGAGCATCAGCGATGAGTTTCGTCCCTTGCAAGTATCACCTGATAACACAGTTGATTACTCCTTTCGTGAATTTGTTGATGATTGAAAGTAGAGTGATACTAAACTGCACAAAATCCCAGATAAACAAGAATACCAGACATGTCAGACCTCTTAAATCTGACATGATTTGTGTGCCATGGTTTGGATTAGTACCAATGACGTAAGTATGAAGGAGTTTGAGGTTTTGCAAACAAATTTAAAGGATCTTGGAAAGAGACTAAGAAGCAGAAACTCGACAAGTAGGTGAATCTGTGGTCAGAGGGATGGTTTAAGCAGGAGGAGTTCAAATTTTGAAGATATTAAACTGGTTCAGGGAAAGTTAGATCTTTGCTCACATGCAAGTTTGCCAGTGCTATTAGAACGTGCTTCACAGAGCTAGCCAGATAACAAGCTGAACATAGAGCTGGAAATGGGCAGGTGGAAATTAGCAAGTGGAAGGCAACAGAAACAAAACAAATGCTTGATTGTGCAGAATCATTTGTACCACACGCAAGGGTGACAGTAAGGCAATCAAGGATACAAATTCCTTGGAAATATAACTTTTCTTTAGATACTTAGGCTTCCAGGCAAATTAAAGAGAGATTGCTAAAAAGTAGATAGGGCTCCAAAAAAAAGGTCAAAGTTGTAGGAAAATTTCTGAGAAATGCAAAAACAAGTTTGCATTACAGTAATAACTGAAATACAGTCAGCACAGAAGGCACAAAGCTCCTTAAATTGCAAATAGGTAACCTTTTTAATTAGACGAACGAAGGGGGGAAGCTTTTCTCAATTTAGTTTAGGGAATGAAGCTGAACAAACTGATGGAATTAGTGGTCGAATACTGTGTTTTAGTAATCTCAATTCACTTAAACAGAGTCAAGATCCCCACAAAGAAAGGGTGTAAAATAGCCAAATCTAGAGATCCTTCGATGACAAGTTGCAGAGTTAAGATCATAACTTTGCATTGCAACAGGCAGTTGTGGCTGCAGCTTTATGAATAGATAATTTAATGTCTATTTCCTGCCTTCAACCTGTAATACTGCAGTACTCCCTTTCAAATAACCACCCAATTGCCTTTCAAATGCCTCATTTGAATCCACATTCACCACACTTTCAGGCAGTGTATTCCAGACCTGAAACACTCGCTGCACAAAAAAAAAAGACTTTTCTCTCACGGCTTACTTAACCTTGCATATTCCCACCCATCTCTCTAAACAACTTGTGTCTGGACCCCCTCATGATTTTGAACACCTCAATCAGATCAGCTTTCAGCCTTCTCTTTTCCAAGGAAAGCAGTCCTGACTTCTTCAATCCATCTTCATAAGGCAAAGAAAGTTATGAGCTGAACAATGCAATAAGGCCAGAAAAGTACAAACCATGGGGCTAAAATGAAGAGAACACTGGGGAAACAAACAGTGATTAAAAAAAGACTGGAAGGTAACAATCCAGGAAAATCCAAAGTTTTAATGAATACTTGCAGCTGGATTCAATACCTGAACAGCTGATGTATTGAAATATTGGATGGGGTTAAATTTAATAGATAAATTAAAATATTTAACACCCCTTTCAGTAGATAAATCACTTGATTACATGCGTAGGTGTGACAAGTATATTGTTTGAGAGGGTTATCAACACCTTTGACAAGGTGCCACAAGGCTAACCACAGAGTCATAGAGATGTACTGCATGGAAACAGACCATCCGGTCCAAACCGTACATGCCGACCAGATATCCCAACCCAATCTAGTCCCACCTGCCAGCACCTGGCCCATATCCCTCCAAACTCTTCCTATTCATATACCCATCCAAACGCTTTTTAAATGTTGCAATTGTACCAGCCTTCAACACTTCCTCTGGTAGCTCATTCTATACACGTACCACCCTCTGCGTGCAAAAGCTGCCCCTTAGGTCTCTAGTTCTGGACTTCCCCAACCCAGGAGAAAGACTTTGTCTATCTATCCTATCCATGCCCCTCATAATTTTGTAAACCTGTATACGGTCACCCTTCAGCCTCACAAACGTAAAAACTATTGGAGTGTACCAAACTGGGTCGAAACGTGGCCAAGTCAAAAAGCAAAATAAACACGGATGAGTGTTTTTGCAACTGGCAGGCTGTACTAGATGGTTCAGTATTCAGTCCCTGCTTCATGTAATTTGTATTGCTGACAGTTATCTAGTTTTATAACTCCTACGATTTAGAATACATCATCTAATTTTAGGAAGCGGATTCCACTGCCCCTCCCCAAGCACCACGGCTGCTCAGATAGTACCTTCCAGCTCCACATCTCTACAGCTTGAGGACGATAAGAGGTGGTGTACAGGAGCTCCACAACCTTCAGGTTTCCCTTTAACCACACACCATCCTGTTTTTCAAACATATTGCTCCTCCTTCACTGACACTGGGTCAAAATCGTGAACACACTTAGGAGCACCTTCCCTACATCATCTGAATAGCTCACTCGCCAGGGTAACTGGGAATTGACAAATGCTGACTTATCCATTAATGCAGAGAAATTTGTGAATGAAACAAAAACTGGTCATGTGGTTGATATTTAATGACAAAGAATTAGAGAAGTTGAGCAAAAATACAGAAAACTGAACTTAACCCACAGAAATAAGGGGTTGGGCGGGGCGGGGGAGAGGAAAATCAGGGGCCATAGATTAAAAGTGACTGGTAGAACAATTAGTGGAGAAATGAAGAAATATTCTTCCATCCAGAGCACAGGGATTTGAAAATCTGCCTGAAATGATAGTCTAGCCAGAAACTTTCACTACCAATAAAAAGCACACTGTCAGATAAAGCTCCATCACCTGAAGAGCTATGTGTCTAATACATAACCAGGAATCGAGTAGGTAGCTCTCTGCTGACCATGTACAAATGATCTCTTGGCTATTGTCATAACTTCCTATGAAATACATGGGAAACACCAGATATGATTCTATAACCCGGAGTATCCAGTAGTAAGAACCAAAAGGCTATAGAAAACAATTTGTTTTCAACTTCTTTAATAAGTATCAGATTTTCAATTAAAAACTGTTTTCCTCCTCTGCTTTAACCATCAGCAGAAAAACAAGTGTTTTCCACAGACATTGCCTATTCTGTGAACTACTCAAAGCTTTGGGAATTCTACCTTCAGTTTATATTTAACAAATCCTAACTCAACACATGCTCGAGCGGCAAGGTATATACAATGTTTGAGGTATGTCACAGGAATAGTAGTCTGGATTTTGTGAAAATAACAGATGCTGATGAAGCAAATAGTACAGCAACAGCAAAGAGGGGTGGATGGATGACAATACTGAACTATCTAGAAGCTGCTGCTACTGCCAAGAAAATTGCATTACACCATCTGCCTCATCATGGAAATGGTGAACATTAATTACAATTAATATTACTCAAATGGCAAAGCTTTTTACCTTGCATTCATTATTACAAAAGCAAGAATGACAAAATTCAGAAGATCGTGACAATTTATTGAAGAGAGTAACAACAGGTTCGGAAACTCTGATCAGTTGAGGCATTACCATGGAGAAAGCAATAGGCTCCCCAAGCTCATGGGTAATCCAAATAAAACCACAAGGTTTGAACATTCTTTTGTTAGCAAAGAACAGGATATTGCATATAAATGTATGTTGCTACTTGGAAACGATGATGAGCTTGACTGATTATCTTTGCAAGTTTAACTAATAGCGCACACAGACTTGTTCAAGAAATGGTGCTCAATTGTGGAATCACATCCCAACAGCAGCTATATTCTCTCAAACAACTGAAGGAACATACTGTTTGATCTGATCAGCTAATCATTCAGAGATACAACTTATGTACCAAGTATTGCACCAGCAGTGAAATTCGTACGTGACAGTGCTCAAGTGTTTGCTTATTAGTTTTTAATTTTCAGTGGCACAGAGGTCAAGTATTGAAAAATTGTAAAGATCATTCCACTGGACTTTAATTAATAATTAGCTAGGAAATAGCCGCAGCCTACACAGCTCCATAAAAAAAAAAATCAGGGGCTTTGGGAAAGAGAAATTGAAATCAATCTCTATTATCCTAGACTAAAAAAGTCTCAACATTTAGTATACTCATTGATTCAGAATTCAAAACTTCTGGAGATATGGAGTTCCAAAAGATCAACATCTCAGTCTCAGCTTCCTGCTCCAAATCAACGTCTATGTACCCTATGGTAGACTCTTGAGTGAATATAACCTCTCACTGTTTACATTACCACATTGTTTCAGAATCATATTGAGTTTTCATCTACCTCAAAAGGAAAACACTCATCCCAAGATTCTATCTTCACTTGCCCAGTAAGGCAAGTATATTGTTCTTTTGGACAAAGAGACCAAAACTGCATACACTATTCCAGATATAGATCTTGAGGCACTGTACAACTACTGCAAGACTTCTTTCCTCATCCAGCCCTAACCTCTTGGAAGACTGACACTGTGCTAGTTGTCAGGGAATCTAGGAATCCATGATCATTAATCCTTTATGATAGAACAGCTTGGCGAAGTTGACGAGGCCAGAATTTTGTTTTGCAGATCCCCAATTGTCAGACAAGGTGGTTCTGAGCTGCCTGCTTTAACTTCTGCAGTCCATGTGTGTTAGGGAGGAAGTTCCAGCATTTTGAAAGTGACAATATTGTAAGTCTGGTAGCGTGCAATCTAGAGAAACTAAAGATGGCAGCAGAGTAACATGCTTCAGCTGGAGATCCTTTCCTTGCCCGTTCTTTTACCTTCTCCTTACTGACAACAAAGGCTATTCTTATTCTAAAATTCGTGGAGAACTTGCAGCTCATGGTGTTCTATTCACCTGCCCTCCTAGGGTGGAAGACAATGTCAAAGGAAGGTAGATAAAGTTTTATTAGAATTCCTACAGTTTAGGAGCAAAACCTCCCATCCCCCAGAACAGCATCTCATCCAGACTCATCCCTCAACCCAGCATTTCCCATGGCTAGAGCACTTAACCTGCACATCCATGAGCACTATGAGAAATTTAGCATGGCCAACTCACCTAACTTGCACATCTTTGGACTGTGGGAGGAAACCAGAGCAGCCAGAAGAAGCCCACACAGACACAGTGAGAACATGCAAACTCCACAGAGTCATCCGATGTCGGAATTGAACTTGGGTCCCTGGCACTGCTCAGCAGCAATGCTAACCAGTGAACCACCACAGCAGTGCATCATATCGATAGTACACACTACTGCCAGTGGGCAGTCAGTGGTAAATGGTAGAGAGTGAAAACTTAGTGTTAACGGGGTGCATGTGTTTTCAGAGTTGTGTCTCCCTAATCAAGTTATGACCCAAGCTTTGTAGGATGAATTTATTAGTTGCCACTTAGCAGTCGAAACAGAACACAGCCCAGGTCTTGCTGCATAAGGACAAGGACTGCTTCAGTATTTGGAGCAATGAATGGTGCTGACTGTTGTGCAATGAACAAACATCATGATTTTGACCTTATGTTGCTTGGAAGGTCTTGAAGGTAAGGACTGCTCCACAGAGGTTACTACCCTGAAGAATTGTGGGGGGTTTGTGGTGGTGGTCTTGTGGTGCAGTGGTACCGAATCTACTCCTGAGCCAGAAGGCCCATGTTCAAGTAACAACTGCTCCAGAGGTCTACAATAGCGAAGACAGACTTAACAGGCCTATAAAATATATTTTCTATTTCCTTTGTATACTTTTTAAACAACTGAACTATATCTGCATTCCTCTAGTCTGCTGGAACCTCACCGGTGTTCAGTGAAAATTGGAAAACAATCATGTCTACATCATTCCTTCACTTTGCAAACATAGAAACAAAAAGTTTCCTTTAAATTTGCTCCCATATTCTCTGCATAGTCACGGATATATACAGCACAGAAATAAACATTTCAGTCCAACTCATTCACATTGACCAGATATCCTAAATAAACAGAGTACCATTTGCCAGCATTTGGCCCATATCCCTCTAAACCCCTCCTATTCATATACACACCCAGATGCCTTTTAAATACTCTAATTGTACCAACCTCCACCACTTCCTCCAGTAGTTCATCCATACATGCACACCCCCTGCAATGAAATGGTTGACCCTTAGGTCTCTTAAATCTTTCCCCTCTCACCCTAAAGCTATGCCCTCTGGTGTTGGACTACCCTACCGTTGTCTATTCACCCTATCCATGCCCCTCATGATTCTATAAACATCCAGAAAGTCATCCCTCAAGCCTCAGACTCTCCAGCCCTACTCTCTGTGGCCTCTCCCTTTGGCTCAAATCCTACAACCCTGGCAACATCCTTGTAAATCTTTTCCGAACCCTTTAAAGATTCACAACATTGTTTCTATGGCAAGGAGACCAGAACAGCAGACAGTATTTCAAAGGTGGCCTGACCAATGTCCTATACAGCCGCAATGTGACCTCCCAACTCCTATACTCAAAGCAACTCAAATGCCTATCCTGCCGTCACTATTCTGCCTGCTTGTGATTACAACTTCAAGGAACTATGAACCTGCACTCCAAGGTCTCTTTGTCCAGCAACACTCCCCAGAATCTCACCATAAAGTGTACAAGCCCAGCCCTGATTTGCCTTTCCAAAATGCAGCACCTCACATTTGTCTGAACTTGATTTGCCACTCCTCCGCCCAATGGCCCATCTGATGAAGAACACATTGCACTGAGGTAATCTTCTCTGCTACCCACTACACCTCCAATTTTGGTGTAATCTGCAAATTTACTAACCATACTTCTTACGTTCATATTCAAATCATTTATACAAATAACAAAAACAGTGGACCCAGCACCAATTCATTTGAGACACCAGCCTCCAGATTGAAAAGCAACTCTCCACAATCAGCCTGCCATCTACCTCTGAACCAGGTCGGCATCCTCATTAGTTAGTTCTCCCTCTAGTCTTTGTGATCTAAACTTGCTAACCAGTCTACCATGAGGAACCTTGCTGAAGTCCACTTGGATCATATTCACCCCTCTGCCCTCATTAATCCTTTATTTCTTCAAAAAACTCAAGTTATTGAGAGACAATTTCCCACACTCAAAGCCATGATGACTATTGCTAATCAGCACTGGCCTTTTCAAACACATGTAAATCCTGTCTCCAAAACTTGCCCACCATAGATGTCAAGCTCATTGGTCTATAGCTCCCTGGCTTTTCCTTACCACCTTTCTTAAACAGTGGCACATTAGCCAACCTCCAGTCTTCCTGCACCTCACCTATGGCTGTTGATGATACAAATATCTCAGCAAGCAGCACAACAATCTCTTCCCTAGCTTCCCACAGAGTTCCAGCTTACACCTGATCAGGTCCCAGGGATTCATCCACCTTTATGCATTGTAATACATCCAGAGCACCATCACCACTATAATTTGGACATTTTTCAAGATGTCATTTTTTATTTCCCCACATTCTCTATGTCCCATATCCTTCCCCAAATAAATATTGATACAAAATACGCATTTAGTACCTTCTGCCATCTCCTGCGGTTTCACACAGATTGCCTTGCTATGTCATTCTCTCGCTAGTTATCTTTTTGTCCTTCATGTATTTGTAAAATCCCTTTGTATTCTTCTTATCCCTATATGCCAAAGCTACCTCATGTCCCCTTTCTGCCCTACAGATTTCCCTCTTAAATACATTCATACTGCCTTTATACTCTAAGGAATCACTCTGATTTCTGTGGCTTATATCTGATAAATGCTTTCTTCTTGACCAAAACCTCAATTTCTCTAGTCATCCAGCATTCCCTACATGCACAAGCTTTGCCTTTCACCCCAACAGGAACATACTTACTGGACACACTAGTTTTTGAAGGCTTCTCAATTTCCAACTGTCCCTTTGGCCGCAAACATCTGCCCCCCCCAAATCTTCTCAAGTTCCCTTCTTCATCTCTGATATGTCTCAGTTTTTCCTTATCCATCTTTTTGCTCTTTCTACATTAGTAAAATATCTTTGGGTTTTCCTTTATCTTGTTTGATAGTATTTTTTCATAGCTTCTTTGATTTCCTTGTTTTCTTTTACTTGATCCTTGTACTTTATATACGCCTCTAGGCTATCCACAGCGTTGAGTTTATTTTAAATGACTAGCAAACATTTTATTCTTCCATTTAATCTTCCCTGCATTTTTCTGGGCAACCATAGGAGTTTAGATTTGGCAGTACCATTCTTATTTTTGGAGGGGAAATGTCTACTTTGTACCTTAAGGATCTTACCGTTTAGTGTCTCCCATTGGTTTACCATTGATTTATCCTTAAGCAGTCGTGTCCAGTTCACATTAGCCAAATCACTTCTCAGTTTTGTAAAATTTGCCATCTCCCAGTTTAAACGTTTTACTTTTGATTTATCTTTGCCCTTTTCCATAATAATACTAAATCTAACTGATTGTGGTCACTATCCCAGAGATGGTTGCCCACTTGATAAAAAAAATTCATTTCTAGGATGTGGGCATCACTGGTTGGCCAGTATTTATTGCTGGTGCCTAGTTACCCTTGAGAAGGTGACAGTGAGCTGTTTCTTGAATAGCTGTAGTCCCTCTGCTGTGAATTGACCTGCAACGCCATCTGGGAAGGAATTCCAGGATTTTGACTCAACGACAGTGATGGAACGGTGATATATTTCCAGGTCAGAATGGTAAGGGGAGGTGATGGTCTAGTAGTCTTACAGCTGGAATGTTAATCCTGAAACTCAGCTAATGTCCTGGAATCCCGGGTTTAAATCTTACCACGGCAGATGGTGGAATTTGAATTCAATAAAAATAATCTGCAATTAAGAATCTATCGAAGGCCACAAAACCATTATCGATTGTCAGAAAAACCCATCTCGTTCACTAATTTCTTTCAGAGAAGGAAATCTGCCATCCTCACCTGGTTTGACCTACATATGGGTCCTGACACTCAACAATATGGTTGGTTCTCAACTGTCTTTTGAAATGGCCTAGCAAGACATTTGGTTGTACCAACTGGAACAAAGTCTCAATGAAATGACACACCAGACAGATCATCAGAAAAGACAACAGTGAACATGCAACGGCCTCCTTACGAACATCTGGGGGCTAGTGCCAAAATCAGGACATCAGTTTCACAGACTCGCCAAGCAACAGCCTAATATTCATACATTACAGACAATGTCCTAGACACCACCATCATTGTCCCTGGATATGTCCCGTCCTACTGGCAGGGCAGAACCAGAGGTGGCGGCACAGTGGCATGCAGTCAGGAGTGTTTCCCTCACAGTCCTCAATATCAAGTCTGGACCTCATGAAGTTGCATGATTTCAAGTTAAACATGGGCAAGGAAACCTGGAAGTGTGGTGTCCAGAAATGCAAGCAATATTCTAAGCGTGGCATAACACAAGTTCTATAAAGCTGCCGCATAACTTGTCTATCCTTATACTCTATGCCCCTTCCAATGAAGGCACACATGCCACGTGCCTTTTTAAAAAAACTTATCCATGCTGCCACCTGCAGTGAGAATTCTGCCAGTCGCTGCGTAACTTCCATCCGTACTTGACCTTTCATATTGCATCACCTCACATTTGTCTGGATTAAACTCCATCTGCCATTCTACTGGCCATGCCTCCAACTGATCGGTATCCTGCTGTATCCTCTGACAATCCTCACTATCTGCAACTCCACCAACCTTTGTATCATCCACAAACTTACTAATTAGACCAACCACATTTTCCTCCAAATCATTTAGGTACCATCATGAACAGCAGAGGTCCCAACACTGATCCTTGCAGACCACCACTAGTCACAGCCCTGCATTCAAAAAAGCATCCTTCCACTGCCACCCGTTGCCTATGACTTAGCCAGTTCTGTATTCATCTTGCCAGTTCACCCCTGAAACCATGCTACTTAAACGTTTGTACGAGTCTGCCGTGAGGAACCTTGTCAAAGACTTTACTTGAAGTCCATGTAGGCAATATCAACCGCTTTCCTCTCAGTCAACTTTGTCACCTCAAAAAAAACTCAACCAAATTAGTGAGACATGATTGCCCCTGCACCAAACCATGCTGTCTGTTGCTAATAAGTCTATTTGCTTCTAAATGCGTACAAGATTTTGTCCCTGACAATCTTTTCTAATAATTTCCCTACCATTGTGAGACTCTCAGATCTGTAATTTCCAGGATTATCCTTGTTAGCCTTCTTAAACAGTGGGACAACACTGAATATTCTCCAGTCCTCTGGGACCTCACCTGTGGCCAAACAGGATATAAAGAGATTGGTCAATGGTCCAACAATTTGGTCTCTTGCCTCCCTCAATTTTCTGGGATAGATCCCAGTTATGACCCGGGGACGTATCTACCTTAATAATTTTTAAGGCACAAAACATCTTCCTTTTTAATAGCAATTTGGCTTAGAAACTTAACAATCCCTTCCCTGAGATCATCCTCCACCAAGTCCTTTGCTTTGGTGAATACCAACATGAGTTTGTTTAAAGATCTTTCCTACCTCTTCTGCCTCTACACACAGATTCCCTCTTTTGTCATTGAGCGGACAAACCTTTTCAATGGCTACCTCTTGTTTTTTTTAATAAATGTACAAAGAGTCTTAGGATTCTCTTTAATCCTGTTTGCTAACAACTTTTTAATGACCCTTTTAGCCCTAATTTCTTGTTTAAGTTCTTTCTTTATATACTTCAAGGGGTTCATCAGTTCCCATCCTAATACACCTAATGTTTGTATCGTTTTTCTTCCTGACAAAGACCATAACATCCCTGGTTGGCCAAGGTTCATGTAACTAGCCATACCTATGCTTCACTCTCGCAAGAACATGCTGCTCCTGAACTCTTCTCAATTGCCATCTGAAATACTCCCATAGGATCCAATGTACATTTTCCCTCAAACAGCCACCTCCAATCAAAATTCTCCAGTTCCTGCCTCAGTGTTGGAGCTCACCTTCCCCCATTTAACACCCTCACCCATGAGTACCTTAAAACTTGTATTATGGTCACTACTCATGAAATTGTCCCCCATTGAAACCTCTCTCTCACCTGGCTGAGCTCATTTCCCAAAACCAGGTCCAGTATAACCCCTTTCCCTGGTTGACTGTTTATATGTTGTGTCAAGAATAATGCTTACAAATTTTGCCTGATCTGAGCCCCGAGCAGGTAGGGAGTCCCAGCCATACAAGGGAAAGTTGAAATCACCCACCACAGCAACCCTGCTGATTGTACATCATTCCAAAATCGGTCTACATATTGTCTCCTCTATCTCCCGTTGGCTGTGAGGAGGCCTGTAGTATACACCCAGCATTGACTTCATCTTTCCTATTCCTGAGTTCTACCTATATTGCCTCACTGCACGAATCCTCTAACGTATCCTCCCTCAGTACAGCTGTGAATACTCCTTTACCAGTAATGCAGCTCCCTCACTCCATTTATGTCCCAATCACACCTGGAACATCTAAAATTTGGGATATTCAGCTGCCAGTCCTATCCCTCTTTCAGTCAAGTCTCTGTTTTCACAACAATGTCACAGTTCCAGATACTAACCAAAGCTTGAAATTCATCTACTTGGCCTATTATACATATGGTATTGAAACACATGCATTCCAGACCACTCCCACCAGTCTATTCAGCAGCATTTCCTTGCCTGTCCTTGTTCTTGTTAGTCTGGGTTTCTACCTTTCCCTCAATTTCTGCATTTACTACCCTACACCTCTGGTTCCCACACCCCACTAGTTTAAACCCTCCGCAAACACTCTACCAGGTATCCCCCTGCCAAGGAACCAATCCCATTCCTGCCCAAGTGTAACCCGTCCAGTCTGTACAGGTCCTATCACCCTCAGAACCAGTCATAATACCCCACGAATCTGGAAACCCCACCCCCCCACAGAAACCATCTTTTCAGATAAGTGTTCATAGTGAGTCTTGAGAAGATTTGCAGCTCAGGTTGAGGTTCTGGATGTAGGTTTGCTTGCTGAGCTGGAAGGTTCATTTCCAGACGTTTCATCACCCTACTAGGTAACATCTTCAGTGGGCCTCCAGGCAAAGCTGGATAAGTGTTTATCCATCATCCCTGCTGTTTTTACTGATTAGCTTGTGGCACTGGTAGTAATCCTGGGATTACCACATTTGAAGTCCAATATTCCAATTTCTTCCTAGTTCTCTCTTTTCTGCTTTTAGAACCTCACCCCTTTTATTAAGCTATGTCGTTAGTACCAGCATGTACTATGACCACTCCCTATTCACCCTCCCCCTCCAGAATATCCTACAACCACTCAGACATCTAGGACCCTACCACAGCATCCTGGACTCTTGCTTGCAGCCACAGAAACTCAGAGCTACACCCCTTACAATTGAATCCCATGTAACTAGAGCACTTCTATGCCTCTCTCTCCATCCATGCTGAGCAACACCTAGGAGAAACACTAAGGATGGTAAGGGCACAAATGTATTCTGGGTGGGTAATTTCACTGTTCACCACAAAAAGTGACTTGACAGCAGTACAATTGATCGAGCTGGTCAGGCCTTAAAGGACATAGCTATGGCGATTAACTAACAAGAGGGAAAAATAAAGTTGACCTCACTCTTACAACCTGACAGCTACAGATACATCTGTCCAGGATGGTATCGGTAAGAGAAACCACCGCACAGTCCTTGTCCAGACTTCACATTGAGAATAACCTTCAATAGTTGTGTGGCACTGTCACTGTGCTAAATGGTACAGGCTTTGAATACATCTAGCAACTCAAGACTCAACATAACCCATAGCCTCATTGCCCTGCATATCCTCCACTCAACCATTACCTTCACAAAATCGTCTTGAATTTTGTACTTTCAGTAATACTACTTGCACCACAAGCTGCACCATTTAGGCAAAGGTAGATCAAGGAGTTAACTGCACGGCTTGAGGGATGGTGTAGATGGGAGGGTTTAGGTATGTGTATTGTTCGGAAAAAATAAATTTGTTCAAAAAGAAATGGGCTTCACCTGAGCAGAAATGGAATTAATAGGAGAGAGTGAATAGTGTAATTGATATAAACTAGTTTGACAGATGGGCCTAATTTTGGAAGTACCACTTAGGGCAAAAGGGAGATGATGTGAAAACGAGAAAAAGGAAATTAGGGGATGCTTAACTGATGACAGTGAACAAAGAAATGTTCATCTTGCAATTGGCAAGAGATATGGGTATATTGGACGTGCACAAATGGAAGGAATACACTGAACAAAACTGGGGAGCTGTAAGCTGGAAGTGCTCGATTATCCAAACGACATGGGCAGGGAGTATTTTGTTTGGATAATTGAGTGTTCTGATAATCAGAAATTATGATGCCAATGTTCAAGAAAGAAGCAAAGGATAACCCAGGAAACTACAGACCTGTCAGCTTGACATCGATAATGGGAAATCTGATGGAGGCCATTTTACAATAAGGTAAATACACACTGAAGAGAAAAATGAATTTAACACTTGAGAGTTAACATGGTTTAGTCAAGGGCAGATCACATTTGACAAATGTCGGTTCTCTGACAAGGTGACAGGTAGTGAATGAAGACAATACTGTGAATGCTGTATTTTTGGACTTTCAGAAAGCATTTGATACACAGCCACATGGCAGGTTGGTAAGCAAATTAGAAATGTTTAGGATTGATGGACCTTAGCAGCATGGATTAGAAGTGAATTAAAATATAGGAAATCAAAAAGTAGGTATTGGTGGGCATTTTTCAGATTGGAGTTGCAAGTAGTGTTGTCCAGGGATTGATGCTGGAACCCTTGCTTTTTCTGATGTAAGTAAATAATTTGGAGATGAGTGCGAAGGGCAATATCTCAATTTGTTGATTATAATAAGCTAGGGATTGCGAGGATAAAGCCGAATGACTTTAGAGGGACACAGAACAGCTCAGACACAGACCCTTCAGCCCACGACATTGTACCGAACACAATGCCAAATTAAATTAATCCTTTCTGCTTACTCTTGGTTCAAATCCCTCCATTCCATGCTTATTCTTGTACCTATCTAAAAGCCTTTTAAATGCACCTATTGTATTTGCCTCCACCACTATCCTTGCAGTGTGTTTTCAGCACCTACCACTTTATATATAAAAAAAGAAACTTGCTCCTCACACCTCCTCTGAACTTATCTCCCCCTTATTTTAAATGCATGCCTTCTACTATTCCACATTTTAACTCTTGGAAAAAGATTCTGACTACCTATGCTTCTCAATTTTAGATATTTCCATCAGGTCTCCCCTCAGCCTCTGCCACTCCAGAGAAATCAACTCTAGTTTGACCAGCTTCGCTTTACAGCTCAAAGACTGCAATCTCAGCAGTATCCTGGTAAACCTCTTCTGCACTCTCTCCAAAGCCTCTACACCCTTACTTTAATGTGGCGACCAGAATTGAATGCAATACTGGAAGTGCTGCCTAAATGAAGCTGTATAAAGCTGCAATCTCACTTCCTGACTCTTGGACCCAATGCCCTGAAGGCAAGCATGCATACGCCATCAGCACCACCTACTTTTGTGGCCACTTTCAGGAAGCTACGGACAAGGACTAACCCACCCATCTAAGTTTTCATCCAAGTCACGTACATAAATCACAGAGGTCCCAGTATAGATCCCTATGGAGTATCACCAGTCACAGGCCAGAAAAACATTTCTACTACTGCCCTGTCTTATAGGCAAACCAATTCTGAATCCAAAATGCCAAGACCCCGCAGATCTCATGCATCTTTATCTTCTTGATGAGCCTGCCATGAAGAACAGTGTTGAAAATCTTACTAAAATCCACGCATACAGCATCCACTGCCCTAGCCTCATCCTGCCCCTCCAAATCTAGTAAGACATGATCTGCCTGGCTCAACGCCATGCTGACTGTCCTTAATTAGGCAATACTATTCCAAAAGTATGTAGATCCTACCCCTAAGAATCCTCTCCATTAGCTTCCGAACCACTAATGGGACACTCACCAGTCTATAATTTCCTGGATCATGCCTATTTCCTTTTTTGAAAGGAAGAACGACATTAGCCAGTTTTCAGGAACTCTCTAGTGGTTAGAGAGGATAAAAAGATCTCGGTCAAGTCCCAGTAATCTCCTCTCAATAACCTGGAGTTATTGGGCAGCAGAGAGTTATCCACCTTATGGCTCTTCAAGAGACCCCAACACTACTACTTTCTTGCTTTCAAAATGCTGTAGCATATTAGCATGCCCCGTGCTAATCTCACTACCCTTCATGTCCTTCTCCAAGGACATAAAACATTAAGTTGGCCAAATGGGCAGATCTTGCAGATAAATTTCAATTCAGAGAAGTGAGAGAGATGATGCATTTTAGAAGAAACATGGAGAGACAACACAGCTGCAATGGTACAACTTTGAGTGGAGTACAGGACCAAGTGCATTATTGTCTGAAGGTAGCCGGGAAAGCTGAAACAGTTAGGGCAGTCTATAGAATTCTTGTGTTTATAAATACAGGCACAGAATATAAAAGCAGAAAGTGACCTGCCACCTCTACGAATCATTGGTCAGACCACATTTGGAGTACGAAGTTCAGTTCTGCGTACCTTATTTAATGAGAGATATTAAACTTCTGTAGAGTGCAATAGAGGTTTACTAGAATGATACCAGGAATGAGGGATTTGTGATGCAAGGAAAAATGAGAGAGGTTGGACTATTCTCCTTGAGGAAGACAAGATTAATATATGTCACTTACTGAGATGTTCAAAATTGTGAAAAATTTTGACATTATATAGGATATTCTGTTTTTTCTAGTTAGTATGTCAATAACTAGACCTCACAATTTCAAGACTGTCAGCAAGACAGCTAGGAGCAAGAAGAGGAGACGGATTCCATATGATTCAAGAGAGCAAGATACACATTTGAAAGAGATAAATTTATAAGGATACGAACATAGGGCTGTAGAATGGGACTATAATTAGGTAGCTCTTTTGGGAGGCAGTATGGACACAATGGGTTGAACGGCATCCTTCTGTACTGTAAAATTCTATGTTTCTATCACCTCGAACACCTGATGAGCTTCATTCTCCAGAATTAGGTCCAGCACTTCACCGAACATTTACAAAGTTCTCCTATTTCCACATTTCAAGAAATCGCTAAACAGTCTATACTATGATTATCCCAATACAAGTACCATTTTTACTCACCTCTGAACTGACTTAATTGCCCACTGACTGCCTGTGAGTCAAGAATACACTCCCAACAGTGTGACTGCCCCTTTTCCTAAGCTCTAACTACAAAGCCTCATTTGACCACCCTTCAAGATAACATCTCTCCTTACTGCCTAAACTAATAATACGATGCCTCTGACATTTGCACATTCCCTGCCCTGCTTTATTACTCTTTACCCTAGAATGTTAAGTTGTCAGCTGTCCCTCCCTCAAATATGTCTCTTGATAGGAACATCAGAATCTGCCTTATCTCGAATACTCCGAGCATTAAAGTAGAAGCCATCCAGATTTGCCTTTCTCTCAAGATAGCTCACAGCTCAACTCACTCTACCTCAACCCATTTCTAAGTTATGCCATGTTACTACTGAACCAATGGACTGTGACCCGTGCTCCTGCAGAACTAGCTTAAAACCCCCCAAATCACTAGCAAACCCTCCCACAAGTATGTTAGTCCCATTCTGATTCAGGTGCAGATCATTTTGATTGTAGAAATCCCACCTTCTCAATCTAAAACCCTCTCTCCTGTACTAACTAGAGTTATGCATTCATCTGCTTTAATCTTCTATTTCAGGGCTCACTAGCACATGACACTAGAAATAATACAGAGATCAATCCCAAAACTATGGGAAGTTTCTTCTGGTGAGGAGAGGTCAAGTAGGTTGGGCTAGTAAACAAAGATGCGCAGCGGATTTGACAGAGCAGATGCTGGGGGGTACTTTTCCTTTGTGGAAGAGTCTAAAACTAGAGGGTATGATCTCAGAGTGAAGTGGGCCACCCAGTCAAGACTGAAGAGGCATTTCTTCTCTCAAAGGGTAATGAATCAGCATAATTCTTGATAATAGAGGTCTGTAGAGATGAGGTTCATCAGTACATTCAAGTTGATCCATGATCTCATCTAATAGTGCAGCAGACTCAATGGGTCAAATAACTTCCACGGTGTTTACATTCTATGACAATCCTGGCCAATGCATCAGCCACATGGCAAATGGGATTCAAGATTCCCTCCATTTCTAAAGTGATTACAAGTCACTACTCCTGATAGAACAAAAAGCCAATGCACTTGTTTTTGATCCACACAAATGATTTACATCTGTACTTTCTGTATGATGGGAGATATGTTCAATAACTAAACTAAAATTTAATAGTTTGCTGCTAATATTAAGACGTGTAAATAAAGATTGCAAGATGGCAACAGAGTACTTTTGCCCCTCTTCTTTCACATTAACCTACTTATTTTTGTTGGACAGCATGGAGGAGAGCAAGCCCACTGCATGACAATGAGAGGGTCCCCAGTATCTGCAGTGGAGAAGGCAGCCCCAGCTTCCTGGCACCTGCAGCTTCATTGTTTCCATGGCATGGTAGCAGCTGGAGGCCTGGATTGGGACTTTGATGGTTGGCCAGAGGTCTCCCAGACAGCGGGCCAAAGAAGAGGAGATCAAGTCCTTGCAGATTGCAAGCTCTCTGCAACTTTGGTTCTCAAAGCCTGTTGAACTTAAACTTTTATTTCCTTATTATTCTACTTCATACGAAGGAGGGCTGTAATGGTTAACTTTGTTGCCTTATTTTTCTGCTTTGTAGCTACAATTTTGTACTGAGGTACCTTTGTACCCAAGGTGGCACTAGGAAAGGTGATATTGTACAATTTTCACTGTACTTATGTACTTGCGTACACACGACAATAAAACCTAATGCTCATCTGAAAAGCATTGGGGTTATTGGCACACATCTACAGCAACTCAGTTATTTCTAATAGACTGAAACATTTCAGATTTCGATGGGTCAGGATGCCAATTGAATATTTATGTGCATTAAGTTTGTATGAAATTCTTCAGATTTTAAAAGATTTCAGAAGAATATCACTGTGTCGAGTCAAGAGAAGCTGACAGCAAGAAATTAAGTAATAGAGAAAAGCAACAATGTCATCCAGAGGGTCAAATGCAACAAAGAAAATAGTAATTGATTTGGAGCATTGCAAAAACAGACACTGACTTAATCAGGGGCAATACACAGAATCAGGGCAGAAGAAAAATGACTTAGTTAAGTGCACTAGGTTGAGAGGAAGTCCACAGCTATTGTTGACCCTGGTGAATATTTATATGCAACTTGGAAGAAATATTTGTTGAACTTTATCAAAACAGATCAAAGTGTACTTCTAATATACCAGATCAACAGTATTTCACAGATATATCTGTTTTAAACCTTATTTTTCCTCATACCTGCTGCATACAAAAATTAACTTCGAGAACCACACTACAAAACAGATTGTGACTTTGATTAACCAATGGAGTGTCACTATTCCAAAATGTGTTTTGCCATATTAACTAAATTAAGGTTTTTTTTAAAAATTCTGGACTTATTCCTTTAAGTGCCCATAAAAACAAGCATGCCAAATTACAATACATCCTCTTCATATAAAGAAATGAATGCAATCTATATAATTTTTGACCTGTAGTTTAGTTGTACCTAATGCGCATTTGTGGACAAATGCACGATAATGGACTCTTGTCAAGATTACTCTGAAAACATCATAATTATGAAGACCAGCCAAATTTTATTGTAATTGTGTAAGAGTAATCATATCTTTGCTTGCGCATTCAACTATTAGTATCTTTATCTTCAAGAGAATTAATATAAGATAGAGTTTTAAATTAGAGCAGTCAATCTTGCCCAGTTACCAACCTGTCCATCTCCAGAATCTTCCTCCAGACCATCATCGGTTCCATCATCCTCTGCTCTTCGACCTACCCAAAAGAGTATAAATGAACTTCAACATATGCATTGTACTAAGAGATATAGTACACACAGGACTGGTCTTCTTTAAAATTACTCATGGTGAACCAGTTGATTGGTTTAGGAACATGATGAAATGTGCAGAAATACACCCGAGATGTTTAATTTTGGCTCATGGCCAAGTCAGTAGGGTAAGACAAAGAAATGGTCACGAAGAGTTTTGAGTTTTCCACTTGCTAAACCCTATATGCATTTTCTACACAAACTACCTTTTCCTGTTCGCTTTGGTACTTTCCGTCCTGGAGTATCAGCTGCAACTGGAATTTCATCAGGATTCCCACCTTCATCTTCTATTGCCTGAAGGCAAAGACCGCAATTATTAAGAGTAAAGGAAATAAAATTTACAACAATAATTTTATAACTATGACACTTAAAAAGGTTAAACATCTCTATGATGAGTTTCAATAATTAAACTGTTCAAGGAGTTTATTGAAATTGCAATTAGAGAAATTCTATTTAAACATATTAACCAGATGGTAAAATGGAGGAACAGGATGATAATGTGGACTATGAAAGTCTGTTTGCAAGTTAACATAATCTCTACTCCATTAGTGGCAGAGCTTTAATGACCACACTCATCAACTTTCTTGCTGCATTGCAAATGATCACCCCACCTTCAGAAGACTCCCTAAGTAGGGAAAGGCTGGTAAGTATAGGGAATGCTGGATGACTAAAGAAATTGAGGGTTTGGTTAAGAAAAAGAAGGAAGCTTACGTCAGGTACAGACAAGATAGATTGATTGAATCCTGAGAAGAGTATAAAGGCAGTGGAAGTACACTTAAGAGGGAAATCAGGAGGGCAAAAAGGGGACATGAAATAATTTTGGCAAATACAGTTAAGGTGAATCCAAAGGGTATCTACAAATACATTAAGGACCAACGGGTAACTAGGGAAAGAACAGGGCCCCTCAAGGATCAGCAAGGTGGCCTTTGTGTGGAAACGCAACAGATGGGGGAAAGATACTTTGCATTTTGCATCAGTGTTTCCTGTGGAAATGGACGCCGAAGATATAGAATACAGGGAAATAGATGGTGACATCTTAAAAAATGTCCTTATTACATGAGGAAGTGCTGGATTGCTTGATGTATAAAAGTGGATAAATCCCCATGACCTGATCAGGTGTACCTTAGAACTCTGTGGGAAGCTGGGATATTTAGTCATAGAGCCATATTGTATCATCGACAGTCACAAGTGAGGTGCCGGAAGACTGGAGGTTAGCTAATGTGGTGCCATGGAACTATAGTCCAGTGAACCTGATGTCAGTGGTGGGCAGGTTGTTGGAGGGAATCCTGAGGGAGAGGATGCACATGTATTTGGAAAGGCAAGGACTGATTAGGGAGTGTCAACATGGCTTTGTGTGTGGGAAATCATATCTCAAACCTGATTGAGTTCCTTGGAGAAACACAAAAGAGGATTGATGACTACAAGGTGGCAGACATGATCTATATGGACTTCAATAAGGCATTCGACAAGGTTCCCCATGGGAGAGTGATTAGCAAGGTTAGATCTCATGGAATACAGGGAGAACTAGCCATGCGGATACAGAACTGGCTCAAATGTAGAAGACAGAGGGTGGTGGCGGAGGGATGTTTTTCAGACTGGAGGCCTGTGACCAGTGGAGTGCCACAGGGATTGGTGCTGGGTGCTCTACTTTTTGTCATTTATATAAATGATTTGGATGTGAACATAAAAGGTATAGTTATTAAGTTTACAGATGACACCAAAATTGGAGGTGTAGTAGACAGCAAAGGTTACCTCAGATTACAACAGGATCTTCATCAGATGGACAAATGGGCTGAGGAGTTTAATTTAGATAAATGTGAGGTGCTGCGTTTTGGGAAAGCAAATATTAGCAGGATTTATACACTTAATGGTAAGGTCCGAGTGAATGTTGCTGAACAAAGAGACCTTGCAGTGCAGGTGCATAGCTCCTTGAAAGTGGAGTCGCAGGTAGATAGGATCGTGAAGGTGGTGTTTGGTATGTTTTACTTTATTTGTCAGAGTATTGAGTACAGGAGTTGGGAGGTCATGTTGCAGCTGTACACGACATTGGTTAGGCCACTATTGGAATATTGTGTGCAATTCTGGTCTCCTTCCTATCGGAAAGATGTTGTGAAACCTGAAAGGGTGCAGAAAAGATTTACAAGGATCGGAGGATTTCTTTTTCCTGGGGTGGGGGAAGTCCAGGACTAGAGGACATAGGTTTAGGGTGAGAGGGGAAAGATATAAAAAAGACCTAAGGGGCAGTTTTTTCACGCAGAAGGTGAAACATGTATGGAATTAGCTGCCAGAGGAAGTGGTGGAGGCTGGTACAATTACAACATTTAAATGCATTCATATACTCATTCAGATGTCAAAGGGATTGGTGGGATACGGACCAGGTGCTGGCAGGTGGGTCTAGATTGGTTTGGGATATCTGCTCAGCATGGACGAGTTGGACCGAAGGGTCTGTTTCTGTATTACCATGCACTCACTACCTCTCCAAACATTCTACCATTGCTGAAATTTACCAAACTTTTTGTAAGGCACTGTTAGATGAGTTACATGGTGTAATTTCTACACAGGTGCAAATTTAGCATTTAGTTTGTAAAACCTGCTTTACATTAGCACATTAGTTAGATAAAATCTCTTCCATCAACCCAACCCCCTCCCAACTTCACCAAGGAAAATTACCGTTGCATGTTGCCCAAATCAGCAACTTAAGGAAAATAATTCCCAATAAGGAGAATGACTATGATTCCAACAATTGAAAAAAATATAGCATTAATCACATAACGAAGATACTTCAGACTAAACAGCAGCTTTCACAACTGTTGGAGCAAATTGCTGCAGATGCTGAAATCTGCACTGAAAAGAAATGAGGGACTTCATAATGAGTCAAGAGAGCATCCATAAAGAGAGCAAGCTATCATTAACTTGCTCTTGCTCCCTGGATTCTGTCTTAATTGCTGAGATCCCCAGCATTTATTGTTTTCATTACCACAACTGATGTTTGTCTGTATTCCAGTCTTGGATTGATTTGCATTTATATTGATCATTTTTAGTTCACTAAAACTTATCTTTCACATGTGAAATTTCAATCATGGGAGAAGCACTAGAACTGTTAACAGTATAAATCCCTGATCTAATTTTAATCCCAAACATTGATATATTCCTGGTACTTTACTGGAGCCACCAATTTGACTTCTGCACGAGTATGCGGCACTACCACCTCTATTCCTTCTAGTTTGCAAGTCATGCTGTGGAAATTAGAAAGAACATCCAGTTTGGTTAGTTAATCCAAATAGTTTATAATCGCACAACCGTTGTTCACAATTTTCTTAACATAAGCAATCACTTTAAGCATCATGTTGATACTAGCTACCAACGATTTCGTACATTGGTCACAAATGTCATGTAATTCAGGTCTTGCTTGTTGGGGTCTCTCAACCAAATTATACTGGGTTAAACTGCAGGAGGGAATCTACAGTCTTTCAGATCAAGAGGTGGAGTACAACTACGACCCACACACACAAAAAAAATAATAATGTGGCATTGATAGGGACAAAATCTGCTGGGTTTTATGGGCAATATTGAGCAAGCCTTTAACGTTATGAAGAACTGCAGCTAAGGACGACTGCAGACAGCAAGGAACGGATGGATATTCTCACGAGTTTGAGACCGCACTGTGACAGCGCCTATCGCCGGTCTTTTACAAACGGATAAAAGACAAAAGCTTCGGAAGAGGGGGACTCCGAAACTAGTCAGTCAGTCAGTCAGGAATGTGCGGGTTAAAGCGAGCCCGCGGACAGCCACAAACCGAGTGCCGGGGATGTGCGGCCTAGAGATGAGGGGATGATGAGTAGGCCCTCATGAGGCCTGCAAGGCGGGCTCAGCCTGGAGCCCTGGCCGTTGGAAAGGCGGCGGGATCGATGCCCCCTCCCCCTTCCCCCTCACCTTCCGGAGGCGATCCACCAGCACGCTCTTGTTGCCGCTCGTGTCGAGGTTTCTCTTCTTCAGCTCGGCTTTCAGATCCACCACCCGCAGGTCGGTGATCTTGCGCAGCTCCTCGTCGGCGGCAGCAGTAGCAGCCGCCGCCACCGCCGCGCTCTCCGCCGCCATAACTACGATCTGACCGCCACACAGCAACTGGACAAAATGGCGCCGCGCAGCTCGAGGTAGAGGAGTGTGGAGGGGAGGGGGAGGGGAGGAAAGCGTCCCTCCGCCCAACAACGGGAAAACGCATGCGCGAGTGCCGGCATCGCCGAGGGTGCGCAGGCGCTGGGTGCCGGCATCGCCGAGGGTGCGCAGGCGCTGAGTGCCGGCATCGCCGAGGGTGCGCAGGCGCTGGGTGCCGGCATCGCCGAGGGTGCGCAGGCGCTGGGTGCAGATACTGCGCGTGTGCACAGCCGGTGGTTTTAAGCAAATCCCAATGGGAGCAGCGCAGTTACATTTAAATTTAACTTTTACAAATAACCGGCACGGAGATCAGCATTTATCACTTATCCCAATGAGCTGAATCATTTTTGTGTGCAGTTTCGGAATATAGATACACTTCCAACCGCATTGCTGTGGATCTGGAGTCACATGTAGACCAGGCTGGGTGAGGGAGGCAGATTGTCTTCACTAAAGGGACACCAGGTGGACTTCTCTAACAATTAATGAAAAGTTCATCATGCACAACACTGACATCAGCTTCCTACTTCAGGATTGTTGAATTCAAATTTCACCAGTGTTGGTAATTGAACCCCTGCTCCCAGAAAATTAACAAAAATAGAAAATGTTAAAAATCTTTGGCAGCTTCTGTGCAGAGAGAAGAACAGTTTTTGTTTCGAGACTGTCGTGACTCCTGTTTAGATCTCAGAACTGTCCCCATACCACTAGGGTGGATTGCTGCTTTATTTGCCCATAGGTTACCACGGCAACCCTCTCCCCGCTCCAAGGCTGCCTTGTTGATATGAACTGTTGCAAACTCTATTTATACAACAACTTTAATATAATGAAATGTCCCTGGGCATATAATCAGAGCATTATGAAACAAAAAATGACAATGCCATATTATGAGATATGAGGTCAAGTGATCAAAATCTTGGTTAAAGATGTAGATTGTTAAAAGAAATCATTCATAGGATGAGGTCTTCGCAGGCTAACCCAGCATAAATTGCCCATCTCAGAGGACAGTTCAGAGTCAACCATATTGTTGTGGGTCTGGGTCAACATGTACACCAGACCAGATAAGGATCTTTCCCTCACGGACATTAGTGAACCAGATGGAAACATTAGACTCTTAATTCCAGATTTCCATTGAATTCAAATTCCACCATCTATCACGGTGGCATTTCAACCTGGGTCCCCAGACCATTACCAAGGTCTATGGATTAATAGTCTAGTGATAATATCATGAGGACATCACCTCTCTTTAAAGAGTATCCAAAAGGAAGAAAGTAAAATGGAGAGGCAACAAGGTTTAAGAAGGGAGTTGAGAGACTCGCCAGCTGAAGCCATTAGTAGTCATTGGTGGAAAATTATAAACATGATTTTGATTAAATAAACAGACCTGAAACATTCCTGTTAAAGAGCTTATGCCCGAAACGTCGATTCTCCTGCTCCTCGGATGCTGCATGACCTTCTGTGCTTTCTCAGCGCCACACTTTTCAACTCTGATCTCCAGCACCAGCAGTCCTCACTTTCTCCTAGACCTAAAATATTAACTTTGTTTCTCTTTCTACAGATGCAGCCAAATTTGATGATTATTTATAGCAGTATCTGTTTTCAATTTGGTTTCCAGCATCTGCATTTCTGCTTTTCAGTTAGAATTGGCAATGCACAAGAGACCTAAATTAGACAAACAAAGGTATCTCAGAGGATTGTGGGATTGGAGGAGATGACAGAGGGAACGAGAGGTCATGCCAATTGGGGATTTGAAAATCTGTGATTTTAAAGTGTTTTATAAGCAAACATTATTTAGTGCTCTTGTAGGTTCCAGCCACAATGGCCTTGTGGCACAGTGGTAGTGTCCTTAACTCTGGGTCAAAAAGTCTGGATTGTTTGGAGGTGTCATAACATGCCTGAACAGATTTATTTAAAAATAGGCTGTGTTTGCTTACACCAGCGCATAGCGCTATGCACCACTCCTACCCTCAAACCAGCCTCCTCCCCTCCCCGTCCCCTTTACCCTCCCATCCCCACTCTTCTTCCTTCCCTCCTCCCCTCTTCCCCCCCTTCCCCATCTGTACCCTTCTCCCATTCCCTCCCCCTTACCATGCCTTCCGTCCCCTCATCTCTACCCCCTTGCTGAAAGGAGGAGAAAGAAAAGAGAGCTGCAGAGTTAAATATGTTAAAAGTGCCAAAATAGTGAGAAACCTGGACCCCAGAATTTTATTTTATAAATTGGGAAGAATATTT
This sequence comes from Chiloscyllium punctatum, assembly GCF_047496795.1. NCBI lineage: Eukaryota > Metazoa > Chordata > Chondrichthyes > Orectolobiformes > Hemiscylliidae > Chiloscyllium > Chiloscyllium punctatum. The sequence goes on from NC_092762.1 coordinate 40,163,704, forward strand.
AAATCATGTAGGTCAGCCCTCTGGATGCACTGAAAGGTAGTTAGAATTTCAATAACTGTCCAAACTCAATGATTCTGTCCAACCTTTCTCCTGTTTGCAAAAGCCAAGTGAGATTGGTGAGTTCTGGTATCAGGTATGGTGATAGTGAAATGAGAATTAATTATTACCTTGACTAAAACAAGTGAGTCAGACTCAATCAATTTGGCAGGTATAAAAAAAAAATCAGGCAACAGTAAAATTATAGAATCCTTACAAGATGGAGGCCATTCGGCCCATCAAATGCACTGACCCTCCACTGAGCATCTCACCCAGATCCTCAGGTTTTGATAATGTTTAACTAGGCAAGACCAAAATGAATTAACTCCCAAAAATCAGACTGACTAAGGAATTGCTTGGTGACAGGCAAGTAGTGATTCTGCAGGAACACCAAATGGCTGCATCTATCTTAACACATTAGCAGGAGAAAACAAATTTCTTACTACAACAGTTTGATAAGATAGCATTTCAGGTCTGCCAAGGAAATGGACTCCAACCTGCACATGAGTATACTTCAGCAAGGGGTTAGAGATGAGGGGACAGAAGGCTGGGAGGGATGGTAAAGGAGAGGGAATGGGAGAAGGGTATGGACGAGGGGGAGGAAGAAGGGAGGGGCGAGGAGAGGTGGATGGTTTACAGGCAGGAGTGAGGGAAGGTGGAAATGGGATAGGGATGGGAATGGGGAGGTGAATCTATGGCAGGTTTGAGGGGAGGGAATGAGAGGAAATGGAAAGAGGTGAGGGAGAGGAGAGGGGATAGGAGGGAGTAGAGGATGGAGAGATGGGGTCAGGGAGGAGGAGAGATCAGGAGGGCTTGGGAAGATGAAGAGAGGTAGGGGGTGATTGGGACCCAAGAGAAAATCAAGGGTGGGAAGGTGAGTGTGGAAGAGGGGAAGTGGGAGAGAGGGCCTCTTAGGCTGTTATCATTTCCACTCTGGGGAATTTCCCTCTGTCTGACCAATGTCCTCTCCCCCTGCCTTTGAACTCCAGTTCAGAATTGTGTGTTCATCTACATGATGATGTATTGTGTCCATAAACATGTACATTGACATTCCTGACTAAGCACAAAAGTGTAGTCGCAAAATGTTTTGTCGGCTCCAATTAAGATCTCTACAAAACTCTGAAGGTTGTCTCCTCCTCCCCACACAGATAGTAATTTGCCCCTCCCCCAACTCACTGACGGGTCACTGGACCCAAAATGTTTTTCTCTCCACAGAAGCTGCTTGTTAATCTAAGATCAACCTAACCTACACACCTCTCAATTTACTGCCATCCATGTGCTTGTCCAGCAGTTCCTTCAGTGTCCCTAATGTCTCTGACTCTACTATTACCACTGGAAGTGTATTCCATGCATCCACCACTCTTTGTGTAAAGAACCTACCTCTGATATCTTCCCTATACCTTCTTCCAATCACCTTAAAATTATGACCGCTTGTTACAGCCATTTCTGCCCTGTGGAAAAGTCTCTGGCTATCTAATCTATCCATGCCTCTCATTACCTTGTACACCTCTATCAAGTCACCTCTCTTCCTTCTTCTCTCCAGTGTGAAAAGCCCTAGCTCACTCAACCTCTCTTCATAAGGCATGCCCTCCAATCCAGGCAGCAGCATCCTGGTAAATCTCCTCTGCACCTTCTCTAAAGTATCTACATCCTTCTTATAATGAGGCAACCAGACCTGAACACAATATTACAAGTGTGGTCCAACCAGAGTTTTATGGAGCTGCATGTTTTATAGACCGCCCTCGTGGCTCGTAAACTCAATACCCCTGTTGTTGAAAGCCAAAACACCATACACCTTTTTAACAACTTGGGTGGCAACTTTGAGGGATCTATGTATGTGGACCCCAAGATCATGCTGTTCCTCCACACTGCAAAGAATCCTGTCTTTAATCCTTTATTCAGCATTCAAATTCGACCTTCCAAAATGAATCACTTCACATTTATGCAGGTTGAACTCCATCTGCTGCTTCTCAGCCCAGCTCTGCATCATGTTGTAGCCTGCAACTGCCCTGGTCACTATCTACAACACCACTCACCTTTGTGTCATCGGCAAACTTACTAACCCACCCTTCCACTTCATCATCCAAGTCATTTGCAAAAACTACAAAGAGCAGAGCCCAAGAACAGATCCCTGCGGGACACCACTGGTCACCGACCTCCAGTTGGAATACTTCTCATTCACTACCACTCGCTGTCTTCTTTCGGCCATACAATTCTGTATGCAGACAGCCAAATTCCCTGTATACCATAACTCCTAGCTTTCTGAATGAGCCTACCATGGGGAACCTTATCAAATGCCTTACTTAAATCCATATACATATCCACTGCTCAACCTTTGTTAACTTGTCTCCTCACATCCTCTAAGGACTCAATAAGGCTTGTAAGGCATGACCTGCCCCTCACAAAGCCATGCTGACTATCTTTAATCAAATTATGTTTTTCCAAACAGTCATAAATCCTATCTCTCAGAATCCTTTTCAGTACCTTGCTTACCACAGATGTAAGACTGACGAGTCTGTAATTCCTGGGGATTTCCCTATTCCCTTTCTTGAACAGAGGAACAACATTCACCTCCCTCCAGTCTTCTGGTATTACCCTTGTGGAGAGTGAGAATGCAAAGAAGTGCAGCAATCTCATTTCTCACTTTTTGTAGTAACCTTGGATATTCCTGGTCCGTTCCTGGGGACTTATCTATCTTGATGCTTCCTAGCGTTTCCAGCAAATCCACTTTCTTAATGTCAATCTGTTCAAACCTATTAACCTGGTTCACAGTGTTCTCGCTATCGACAAGATCCCTCTCTCCAGTGAATACTGAAGCAAAAAACTCACTTTGGCTCTCCCCTACCTCTTCAGACTCCCAGGCACAAGTTCCCTCACTATCCCTGATCGGCCCTACCCTCTAACTGATCATACTCTTATTCCTCACATAAACATAGAACGCCTTTGCGTTCTCCCCAATCCTTCCCTCCAAGGCTTTTTCGTGCCCTCTCCTAGCCCTCCTCAGTCCATTTTTGAGTTCTTTCCTAGCTACCCTGTAATTCTCTAAAACTGTGCCAGATCCTTGCTTCCTCAACCTTAAATAAGCTCCTGTCTCCCTCTTGATAAGAAGCTCCTTGTCATCCAAGGCTCCTTCACCTTTCCATTCCTTGCCTGTCTCAGCAGGACAAAGTTATCCAGCACTTGCAACAAGTGCTCCCTAAACAGCCTCCGCATTTCTGTTGTGCATTTCCCGTAGAACAATTGTTCCCAATTTATACTCCACAGCTCCCATCTAATAGCAGTATAATTTCCCCTCCCCAATAAAATACCTTCCCATGCTGCCTGTTGCTATCCCTCTCCATGGCTATGGTAAAAGTGAGACAGTTGTGGTCATTGTCACCGAAGTGCTGTCACACCAAGAGATCTGACAGTGGCCTGGCTCGTTGCCTAGCACCAAATCTAATTTGGGGGAATTTATCTAAAAATTAGCACATCCGCCCTACTTGAATAATGGTACTACATTAGCTGTCCTCCAGAATTAAAATTGGGATCACACAATATTGGGAACACTTTGTATTGGACCCCACGTGCTGTTAGGGATTTGAAATAAAGGCCAAAATTCCATGTGCCTTCCTAATTACTGGCTGAACTTAGACACTAAGTTTTTGTTATTCATGCATGAGGACCTCTTAAATTCATCCCTGAAGCAGTGTGTGTGGCCATGAGTTGGAAACACAACTGTTCAGCCAAATGATTCTTGATGTTTATGGCAGACAGAAGAGACCCTTGAATCTGGTCACCTCCTAATGCAGCTGAGGCACCTTGTTGTGCTCCATCTTCCTCTGCTATCTCATCTCTCATCTTCCACTCCTTTTTCTGTGATCATTTAAGTCATTCCAGGATACCACCCTGTTTAAGGTCCATAACTTTGGATTACCTATGAGATTGTAGCAAACCATCACATGAGCAGACCCCTCAGGCTCTACCTGATTCCTTCAGGTACTGGAACTGCATTTCAGATGCACAATGATCTGGTTATCCTTATGAGAAGATGGCTTCACTTGTATTGTCTTTGTGGCTCTGTCTGGTGCTTCTAAAGTGGAATGAGTCACAGTCATGCCTTCAATAGACGTTCCATATCCTGTAGAAGCTAACCGCAGAGTTTGAGTGCTACAGTTACCTCAACTGCTGAAGAGGAATCATGGCACCCCCTCAAGGTAGAGGAAGCTGTTGTGGTCGCAGATGTCAAGGGATGAATGTTGATGATTCTCGCTGCTTCGAAGCTCAGTGCCTCGGTGTCCAGAAAGATGCAGTCATGATGCTATGCACCTGCGGAAATCCCTTGCATGTGGTGAAACTCAGTGTTCTCTGCCAATGATGCTCCCTTGCGTACAAGATCTTTTTGAGATGGGTCATTGGGCTCAAAATGTTAAATCTGCTTTCTCTCCACATATGCTATGAGACCACATATGGTGTGTTTCTGTTTGAGAGAGATATACAGGATTGAATAAAGAAAAAGGGAGGTTTCTAGCGGATACTGAGGGTGCAAAACAGCAAATGTCCAACAGGAGTACAGAAATGTGCAAGGAAAAACTTAAAAAGGAAACTAGGAGAGCAAACAAAGAGAGCATGAAATGGCAGGTACAATAAAGGAAAATCTTACCTTATTGTATAAGTATTTTAATGACAAAAAGAAAACAAGGGAAAGAGTAGGGTCCATTAAAGACCACAGTGTGGAGCAAGAGGACATAGGTAGGGTTCTAAATAAATGCTTTGTATCAATGTTCACTACTGAGAGAGATGTGGGTATAGAAATCAGGGAGGACTGTAATATACTTAAATAAATTAGCACAGCCAGAGAAGTTCTGAGTGCTGCGGCAGACTTAAAAGTAGATAAATCTTCAGGTCAGCTGACTGTGTTGTAAAAATGTTCCCACCAGTAACAACATTTTGGCAATCTCTGTGGAATTGCACTCTGTAGCTTTGATTCTGCAGAAATCCATTGTGGCAGTTAAAGAACTTCAATTCAGTTTTAAAAAAAACTTTAAGAGTAAAAGATTGGTCTTAGTAAATGTAACAGAACAGAACAGCACAGGAACAGGCCCTTCAGCCCATGATGTTGTGCTGAACATGACACCAAATTAAACTAATCTTTCCTGCCTGCCTTTGGTCCATAACCTCATTCTTTGCAGTCATGTGATTATCTCAAAGCCCCTTAAATGCCCCTATCGTATCTGTCTACACTATCTGGCAACATCTTTCAGACACCTACCATTCCCTGTGTAAAAACTCGGCCCGTACATCTCCTTTAAACTACACCCCACCTCAAAAGCATGTCCCCTAGTATTAGGCATTTCACCTCTGGGGAGATTCTGTCAACCCTCATAATTTTATAGACTTTTATCAAGTATTCCCTCAATCTCCACCACTCCAGAGAAAACAACTGTTTTTTCTAGCCTCTCCTTACAGTTCATACCCTCTAATTCAGGCAGCATTCTGCTAAACCTCTTCTGCACTCTCGTCAAAGCCTCCACATCCTTCCTGTAATGTGGTGACCAGAACTGAACATAATACTGTAAGTAAGGCCTGACCAAAATCTTATAAAATTGCGGCATGACATCCTGATTCTTGTACTCAATGCCCAACCAATAAACGCACCCTATTTACCACCCTACTGGGTGGCCACTTTTAGGGAAGTATAGACTTGAATTCCAAGATCACTCTGTACACCCATTCTGATCAGGGTCCTGTCATTAACAGTATATGTTTCCTTAACATTTGATCTCCCAAAGTGCAGCACTTCACACTTGTCATCCTGCCACTTTACCAACAACTGGGAGACCATCTATCCCAAGGAGTTAGGCAATCAATTGATAAATATCTAGGACCAATTATGGGCCATTGCACCATGATGTCTGACAAATGCAGGATGAACCTGCATCAAAGATAACAATTTTACCAGCATCCCTGTTTCCCAAGACAGGTGAGATATTGGTCTAGGCATCATCCAAGTTGGCACGTAACTTCCAGTAAACAAGTCCAAGCAATTAGTTGAAGCTATCTGACTTTCAAGTATTCACCAAAAAAAAGTGCAAATATCCTTTAAGTAATCCTTTTTGGAAAATTACAAGTACAGGTATTCAAATGAACAGTAGTTCTTTAACTTTTCAGTGCAACATCTCCAGAATACTTTCAATGAATTTAACAATTCAGATGAAATTTACCAAGGCTCCATAGATAGCACCTTCCAAACCCACAACCACTTCCATCTAGAAGAACAAGGACAGCAAATACATGGGAACACCAGCAAATTCCCCTTCAAACCACTCACCAGCCTGACCTGGAAATATACCGCTGTTCCTTCAGTGTCACCAAGTTACACTCACGTAACTCCCTCCCTAACTTGTCGGGTTTATTTGTTGCACATGAATTGCAGCGGTTCAAGAAGGCAGCTCATGACCACCTTTGCAAAGGCAACTAGGGGTGGGCAATAAATGCTTCCCAGCCAGGGTAACTCAGCTTCTTACTTCATTGACTGCCTTGGTTTAGACATGGTCAAAACCGCTGAATTCCAGAGGTGAGGCACGAGTGATTGCCCTTGACATCACAGCTGAAATGGTGGTATTCATTGGTCACTGCACAATATTCAGCAGCCAGTCATGACTCCTCAAAGACTTTAGCAATCCATGTACATTGCAGCAAGACCTTTGGTTTGGGCTGACAAGTCATAAATATATTCATGCTACACATGTTCCAAGTAATGACCATCTTCAACAAAATACAATCCAACAATCCACCTTTGACATTCAATGGCATCACCATCATTGAGTTCCTCATCATCAACATCCTGAAGTTTACTAATGACCAGAAATAGAAGTGGTAAAGTTTTATAAGTTTGGCAATGACTAACCAAAGCCTATCCATCATTTGCATGGCACAAGTCAGAAGTCTGAGTGAATACTCTCCATTTTCCTGAATGAGTGCAGCTTCAACAATACTCAAGAGCTTGACACCCATCCAGGACAAAGCAGCCTCATTTGAATGGCAACACATCCACAAACATTCAGTCCCTCTTAGTAGCAGGAGTATGTAACATCTACGAGATGCGGACCTTCATCAAAGCTCTTTAGGCAGGACCTATCAAACCCATGATGAATGACCATCCAGATGGGCAAGGGCAGCAGGTACATGGGAACACCACCACCTGCAAGTTCCCATCCAAACTGCTGACTTGGAAGTATAATGCTGTTTCTTCACTGTTGCTGGGTCAAAACTCCTGGAACTGCAACCTGAAGGGAATTGTGTATGTAACTACACCAAATGGACTGCAGCAATTCAAAATGGCAGCTCACCATTACCTTCTCAAGGGCAACTAGGGATGGACAACAAATGCTGGCCCAGTCAACAACTCCTACTTTAATGAATGAATGAAATAAAACAACTCTGTCAACCTATAAATTTCTCATTACAACAAGTGGTCACACAATAACCTGACATTTTCTATTAAGTGTAATTCTCTGACTGATAGGTTTGGCCACTGATGAATCAATACTCCAACTTGTTTAACACAACTTGAAGGAAGCAATGAGTGGCAAGAACACAGAAGGTACTTCAGATACTTCAATGTTCATCACCAAGAATGATTTGGTAGCACCATGACTAACCAAGCTAGCCAAGTCATAAAGGACATAATGATGGTGGAGGTAGCACATAGGTGCAAGAGACAAGGCTACAGTATTTACATCCATATTCAGCCAGAGCTGTTGAGTGAATGATCCATCTCAGCCTCCTGCTCAGCTTCCCAAGATCATGAATACCAGTTTTCAATCAATTCAATTTATCCCGTGTACAGTAATATCAAAAAACAGATAACTATGTTGGATACTGGAGAGGCTTTGGGCCCCGACTATTTTCCAGCAACAATACTAAAGGCTTCTGCTCCATGACTAGTCACAACCCAGCGTAAACTGTTCCAGAACAGTAACAACACTGGCATCTACCTAATAATGTGGAAAATTCTGCAGGTATGTCCTGCACATAAAATGTAAGTGAAAAGTAACTTTCACAACACAAGTGAATCATAGAATACCTACAGTGTGGAAGCAGGCCATTTGGCCAACTGAGTCAACACCAACGCTCCGAATAGCACTTCACCCAGACCAATTGCCCTACTCCATCCCCATAACCCCACATTTCCCATGGCTAATCCACCTAGTCTGCATATCACTGGACACTGTGTAATTTAGCATGGTCAATCCATTAACACATCTTTGGACTGTGGGAGTAAACTGGAGCACATGGAGGAAACCCATGCAGGCACGGGGAGAATGTACAAATTTCACATCATTTCCAGCCTTGGGCAATTAACTGGTGCTGTGAGGCAGCAGTGCTAACCACTGAGCAACAGGAAATAATTATCTCTTGACATTCAATGGCATTATCAGCACTGAATCCCTCATTATCAACATCCTGGGTTATGTCTGACCATAAACCGAACTGGTTAGAGACAAAAAAACTGCAGCTGCTGGAATCTAAAATAGACAGACAAGAGACTGGAAGAACACAGCAAGCCAGGCAGTATCAGGAGATAGAGAAGTCGACGTTTTGGATGTAAGGGGAGAATTTAATCTAGTAACAATGAAAGAATATTTCCCGATCCTTGAATGTACATTTAAGTCAGATGGGGAACTTGCAGGTGGTGGTGCTTGCATGCATCTGCTGCCCTTGTCCTTCTAATTAGTAGAGTTTGTAGGTTTGGAAAAACATTGGTGAATTTCTGCAGAGCATCTTGTAGTTGGTACATATTGTTTTCACTGTGCGTCTGTGATGAAGGGAATGAACATTAAAGGTGGTGGATGGACTGCCAATTAAGTAGCTGCATTGTCTTGAATGTTGAGTTTCTTGAATGTTCTTAGAGCTACTCATTCAGACAAGTAGAAATATTCCATCACGAGACTTATGACTTGTAGATAGTTGCCAGGCTTTAGGGAGTCAGGAGGTGAGGTAACCATCACAAACCTTCTAGCCTTTGACCTCTTCTTGGTCAAAAGTATTAATATGGTTGGTCCAGTTCAGTTTATGATAGAGAGGCAGGAGTCTGGAAGAACACAGCAGGCCAGGCAGCATCAGGAGGTGGAGAAGTTGACATTTCAGGTATAACCCTTCTTCAGGACTGGGGGTGGCAGAGGCAGGCAGGGTGATGAAGTGGGGATAGGTGAAGACAGGTAGAATTCCTGATAAAGGGCTCCGGCCCGAAACATCGATCCTCCTGCTCCTCGGATGTTGCCTGACCTGCTGTGCATTTCCAGCAACACACTCTTGAGGTAGAGGGTATAACCTGGTTAGAGTAGCTCTAAGAACATTCAAGACAATGCAGCAGCTTAATTGGCACCCCATCCACCACCTTTAATGTTCATTCCCTTCATCACAGATGCACAGTGAAAACAATATGTACCAACTACAAGATGCACTGCAGAAATTTGCCAACGTTTTTCCAAACCTACAAACTCTACTAATTAGAAGGACAAGGGGCAGCAGATACATGCAAACACCACCACCTGCAAGTTCCCCATCTGACTTAGAAGTATATCCAAGGATTGGGAAATACTTTCATTGTTGCTAGATTAAATTCTTGTGACTCTCTTCCTAGCAGCACGGTCCACACCCATACACCCCAAGCACAGCAGCAATTCAGGAAGGCAGATCACCACCACCTTCTCCAGTGCAATGAAGGATGGCAAGCAATGCCCACGCATCATGAATGAATAATAGAAAACAAAATTAACAAGTTCAAAATTACTTGCAAAGCATTTTCTGGCTTATAAACAGCAGAACTTTTAAAATTGAGAACGACTAGCATGACATCAGCCATTTAAAAGTCCCCAGTTCTGACAAAAGCTCAATCAATCAAAAGTGTTCATTCTCCTCTCTGTCAGACTGGTTGGTATATTTCTGGCATTTTCTGTTTATGATTACAATCAACAGCCTTCTGTTTATATCCCTGTTTCCTATCTTTGTAAACCTCAATCTCTATTCCCTACTGTGGCTTCACAAGCAACACCATTCTATTTGCTCTATTACTGCCTGGCTTTGCTCTTTTGTCTGTGGATTTCCTAAATTCAAACCCTCTGTCTTTCTGCTTCCTACCTTTACTTCAATGCCATCCAATTCTTTGATTCAACTTTTATTTCTTTGCACTTATGTCTCTATGAAGCACTTTAGAAAATGCAAGCTGTCATTGTCATTGTGTCATTGCAATTTTGTCCCTTTTATGCCATCAAGCCCTTCTTTACACTTCTGCCAGTGACACAATTCCATTGCTGTCCCACATTAACAGAGACTGGATTTTTAGTAACTCTATTTTTCCAAGAACTTGCAAGATGATATTCTTACAGAATATTATTCAGAAACAACACCCTTCCCTATGTCTAGTCTTGTATCCCATAACCAAGGGCCAACAATAGCTTCCCTGGCAGTAATTCCCTGTGTGAATTTCTCGTAGTTTTATACAGTGCTTGGCTAATCCTTTCTGAACAGTGGATATTACCATGCAGACCAGGTGTTTACAGACTAAAACAACTAATTACTTTATTTAAACAGCAGTGAACAGCAATATGAGACACAATACTCAGCAATTATGAAAAGTACATATACATTTAATGATACAAATAAATATACATTGAATGAGTCTGTAATTAGTTAATTACCCTTCTGGTTTAACTGTAGTCTGTCAAATGACAGCTCCTTTCACTCATGGTCAATTCAGCTCTTCGTTAACCTGCTCAAATCATCATTTCCTTCAAGTACAGACAATTAATGATGTGTTGACAATTTGTTCATACACAAATTACAAAAGACCTCCTGTCCTTCAAATTCCCTTTGCTTTTAAAACTTCATTTGTCAACCATTTTTGTTTGGGAACTTAATGACCGTTTATCCTTGACAAACTCATACATATTTCTTTTCAAAGACGAGATGGATCCCACAAAGTAAAGGGGTGAATGTACTGGATATCTGTGAATTGGTATCAGCAACTCACGCATTACCGAACACCCAAATTTGCGTGTTGTTTATGGTTTCTGGGTTTTAAAATTTTTATTTATTTTAGAAATAATTATAGTTAAGTCAAGGAACCAATGTAATCTCTAAAACAAGGAAACAAACTAAAAATCAAACATTTTCCTCTACTATAGTAATCTCCTAGGAATCAAGGTAAGGCTTCATCATGTTAACGTGGTAAATTCGAAATTTATTAAATGGTATTTCAACCGTATAATACACGTATTTTCCTGGCTCCACCACAGTGTATGGGCCTTCCCAGTGAAGCTGTGTTTTTTGTCGTTTTACAGGCTGGAGTACCAGCACTCTTTCGCCTACATCGTATGCCCGGGTTCCAGCATTATGGCAGTACCAGAGATTTCGGCCATATATAGACTGTTTCCGATCTTCTGGAATATCTTCTATCAAATCAAGTAAGGCATCCCTTGCATTCAGCACATGTTCCACTATGTACTTATCCGTGCCAAAGCATTTCCCTAACCAAGCCTCTTTGATCAGAAGCAAAGACCCATATACTCGGCGCCCATATAGAAGCTCAAAGGGTGAGAACCCAGTCAAGTCCTGTGGCATCTCCCTACAGGCAAACAGAAGATACTGCAACTTTTCATCCCAGTCACAAGGGTTCTGCTCAGCATAGGTACGCAGTATTTGTTTCAACGTCCCATTGAACTTTTCCACCAGTTCATTTACTTGAGGATAATATGAGTTGCTGCGGAGCTGCTTCTCTTGGCACTGCCGTTTTAGCTGCATAACCAACTGGGACATAAAATTCTCACCCTGATTGGACAGTATCTCATCTGGAAACCCGACTCGTGTAAACATTACAAGCAGGGCCATGGCGACAATGTCTGCTTCCACTGAGACAAGTGCTGTTGCGTCAGGATATCTGGATGCACAATCCACCATCATAAGAATGTACCTCTTCCCAGAGTTAGTTGTGAAAGGCAATGGTCCCACTACATCAATGCTCACTCTTTTAAATGGTACGTTGATAGTGGGAAGGGGTCGTAACCCCAGATTGCCTGCATCTCCTCGTTTATGTGAATAACAACATTTTTCACATGCTTTGCAATGATGTGCCACATCAATGAAAACTGATGGCCAGTAGAAATACTGCAGCATACGGCGTCCCGTGTGCTTAATGCCTTGGTGTTCAGAGCACGGAATATTGTGAGCAACCTTTAATATCTCACCACGATATATCTCAGGGACCACCACTTCCTCAAATACTTCTGAACCCTTGAAAAAGCCTTCCTTTGGACTCCATCGCCGAACTAATATCCCCTCTTTGTACAGGAATGTACCCCCAAGGTCATTATTTGTTTTGCTGGTGGGATGCATGGCCTGATATCGCACAGCTTCCAGTGAAGGGTCAGTCCTCTGAGCCTCTGCTAGCTCCATTCTGTATAAACCTTTCAGGCTCCTCTGGACAGCTGTGCCCCATGTCAGGCCTGTTCCCAGCTTCCCCTGGGAAGATAGATCAGGAAATCCTTCCATCCTCCAGCTAGGATCACCACTCAAACCTCGGCAGTACCTGTTCAAAGTAAAAGGAACTATCAGTATAGATGTGAATAAGGGTAATTGGTAGTGCAAGCACACATCTAACTTAAAACCCCATCATTTATAAATGAGCAGTCTTCATTGCTGATACTAGAATCAGAGAATCCCTACAGTGTGGAAACAGGTCCTTCGGGCCAACAAGTCCACAGCGACCCTCTGAAGAGTATCCCACCTAAACCTATTCCCCTATCCTTTTACTCTACATTTATCCCTGACTAATGCACCTAACCTACACATTCCTGAACACTATGGGCAATTTAGCATGGCCGATTCACCTAACCTGCACATTTCTGGACTGTGGGAGGAACCCAGAGGAAACCCATGCAGGCACGGGGAGAAAGTGCAAACTCCACTCAGACAGTTGCCCAAAGCTGGAATCGAATCCGGGTCCCTAGCATTATGAGGCGGTAGTACTAAGCACTGAGCCACCATGCTGCACGTAAATTAAAATTAAGAGAATTCATTACTTTGATACAGAAATCTTTCTCTCCTGGCATTCAGTGGCAATATGCTATCTGAAATACTGGTAATTTATTTCTTCTTTTCAAACATACATGTATTTATCTGTATTAAATATGCTTACCAATTCATTTTGGATTCTGTTTCAGTCCCGTAAGCTTCAACCTTATAATATGCACATTCAGGCCCACTGGGTCTACTTCAATGAAGGTGGGGCTATGAGAGATAGCTCCATCAACTCTTGTCTCTAAATCACTGAAGTCTGCACCCTGCTCCATGCCTTTTCTGGTTGTTGTTGACCTCTAGGTAGCAGTATTGTAGCAATAGAAATACTACATTCTTAGTCATTATCAACTAAACCTTTTCGATGTCAGTATTTGTGGAGAATAGCTCTTTCTCACTTACGGACAGCTGGGATTAATCAATCAGAGCCAGGCATAATAAAATATATGCAGAGACACAGGCTTGACAACAATGCAGATTGCTTATATAATTTTTAATATAAATATGTAGACATATCTATGGATGAATGCACATATAAAACTAAAACACATATACAGATATATTGCCCTCACGTACAGAATATATGATAGTAACCTTTCCACAATCTTTAAGTTGCAGCAAGTTCTAATTATAAACTTTGTATATGTAGACATTTACCATAAATATTTCACTACCAATATTTTTTTCCAAATTTAAATATTCAAAGTATTTCAGTAAAAAGATTTTCCATAATTTTTCTCTCATTAACTGAAAATTCTAACTTTATAACTGATGTTATAAAATAAAGTTTAAAATGAAACATTTCTACTTATATTGTTTCACAGTAATGTTCCTAACCTTTTTCTTTACTCAACTATCTCCAACCTCTCAACATTGACTTGGGACTCACTACTTCCTGCCTAGAGCAGCAATACTTAGCTGAAGGCAGGTTCTGTAAACCTAGGATAAGTACAGATCCTGACTGAACCTGTAGCATTTACAGATTTATATCTGTTGGATGATAGACATCTTTTCTCTTCAGTACAAAAATGGTTTGTGTATTTTCCAGATTATTTAAAAAAACTCTAAGACAAATTTAAACTTCAATGCTCAGATAAAATTTCCATTTACTATGGTTAACATCAAAAGATAAAGAAATTGAACTTTGGAAGCAACCAATAATCATTTGTTCAGTGTTAGAAAACAAATATTGTAACTTCGGCAAAATAATTAAGAGGGAGACAGAGAGATAATGAAAAGAATAGAAAGACAGAGGAATGAACAAAGAAAGGTGGTCAAAGGGAGGGCAAGGGGGAGAAAGAGAGAGAGAGAAATAGGCAAACACAAGTAGAAAGGCACAGTGAGAGAAGGGAACTGATACTGACATATTTCCAAAATCCAAATCACAAATACCAGATTTAATGTTTACAACATTCTAAATAAAACATATTTAATCTATATAACAAACCAGTGCTGTCATTGTGGAAAAGCCACATCCAATGCCAAGTCCATCCTTTCTACCTACCTCAGGGATCCAGCATGAATTAAACCCCACATTCCACCAATCCAGGACTGCCAAATCCATAATCCTTTCCAAAATAACTTCAAATTAAATTATCAAGATAAAATCATGTCATACTAAATAAGGGTATAATTACTGTAAAATGAGAACTGGATTGTATTTTTAAACCTAATTTATCATTTACTCTCTAAGACTTGGAAGTATAGCACTGAAGGGTCTGTTTCCTTGCTGTAGATCTCTATGACAATTTTAGAAGATGAAAGTTGTGGAATCCAATTCCTGAAGCAACTGTAAAATCCCAGAATATGGTTAAGTAGAGTTGTGAAATAGTATGAGATAGAAGTGAGAGTGGTCTACAGGTCTGCTGACAGTAATCACAATGTAGGGTGATGAATACAAGAAGAAATATTGGGTGCTAATGATGAAGGGATACTAATAATCATGAGCGACTTTAATCTACATATAAACTGGAAAAATCAGACTGGAAATGGTAGCCTGAATGAGGAATTCACAGATTGCTTTTGAGATACTTCCTTTGAGTAGCACATCTGAAACCATCCAGAAAAAAGGGTTTTATTAACCCTTGGTATTGTGCAATCAGACTGCATTAATTAATGATGTCACTTTTGGCAGCACAGTGACCACAATTTAATTGAATTTTACATCTAGTTTGAAAGAAAGAAGAGTGTCTCTAGACTAGTTGGGTGGATTGGACATGTTTAAAAAATTGCCCATCGTCTCCAGGAATGTGCAGGCTAGGTTAGCCATGGGAAATGCAGGGTTACAGCGATGGGATAGAGGGCTGGGTCTTGGTGAGATGGTCTTCAGAAGATCAGTGTGGACTTGAATGGGCTGACTGGCCTGCTTCCACACTGTAGGGATTCTATGATTCTAGTGTTTTAAACATAAATAAGGGTGAGTATGTGGGTGTGAAAGCTGAGTTAGCTGGAGTAAAACTGGGATACTAAACTAGAAGGCAGGTCAATAAAGGAGGAGTGGCAGACATTTAAGGAGATACTGAAGAATACTCAAATAAATATACACCTATTATAAAGAAAAAAGTCAAGGGGAGGATCCACTATCTGTAGTTAATGAAGAAAGGTTTTGGAAAGCATAAAACTTAAAAGTAATATAATTGTGCAAAGTTGAGTGGGCGATCAGATGATTTGTCAAAATCTGAAGAACAGCTGAAAATGACTGAAAAGTATTGAGGAAACAAACTAGGAAAATAAAAAATGGATAGCATGAGGCTCTACAAAGAAATAAAGTGAGTAATGATCCTCTATGGTTTGAGAATGGGGAGTTTATGGTAGATAATCTGTCTTTACTGTAGAGGATATTAAAAATATTCCAGTAATAGCTGAAACTTAGGAGGTGTAACAAAGAGAGGAACTTGGTAAAATTACAATCACTACAGAAATGGTGCTGAGCAAACAATAGAACAAGAGCTTACAAGCTCTTGGGTCCTGATAAATCTCATCCTATGAACTTAAAATAAGGTGATGAATGATGCAGTAGCTGCACTGGTGTTAGTTTTCCAAAAGAGTCAAGATTGTGAGAAGAAAACTATGGATTTGGGAAAACTATGGATGGTTCTCATCTGTTTAAATCCTCCCCCATACCCTCTTCTTTGTGACTTGGAAAGTTAAGCAACACAATGCTTCTCACCCAATATCAGGTCTTTTCAAAGTTTCTTCATAATACATGTTAGAGTGTAGACATTCCCTTTCAAGGAAATTACGCTCCTGCTCTTTCCCTCCCTCCTGCAAAGAAACAGAACATCAGATTACTGCAAGTTGTTGATAACAAAAGATGCACTTCAGAAAAATATATAGCAATCTGAAGCTATCAACCTGGTTGAGTTTAGTGAAGTGACGTTTTCACCTGTCTTTTAAATTATTGCTGTTATGTTTATGTTCTACTGAACAATAATACCGGTTCCTCACCAAGTGTTATTATGTATGTATAAACTGATTTAGAGTCATAGAGACGTACAACACGGAAACAGACCCTTCAATCCGACTTGTCCATGCCGACCAGATATCCTAAACTGATCTAGTCCCATTGCCAGCACTTGGCCCATATCCCTCTAAACCTTTCCTATTCATATACCCATCCAGATGCCTTTTAAATGTTGTAATTGTCCCACCCTTCACCACTTCCTCTAGCAGCGCATTCCGTACACGCACCACCCTCTGCGTGATGAGTCAGAGCACTAATTAATAATTGAGGACCATCAAAACAAAGTCTTGCAGAATGTGAAGACAAGCACAGCTTTGTTTCTAGTAACTCAAGCCCCTCTGTGTATTAAAGAAGCTGAAACTAACTAGAGGCTGTCCTTCACCACCCTAAAGACAATTAACTCAAATAAATGCAGCATAAAGGAATTGAAACTTGTGGATTTACCTTTCAACTGCCAGCTATGCGATCAAAGAAAATCTAGAGTTGTTATTACTGCAAGATATAACTAAACATATTAATCAATTATGTTTTGTTCTCTTATTTTGCTTTTATTTTTAATCAACAAATTTCTCTGTATCATTAAGCTAGTTTTTCTTGATGTCAATCAACCCGATATTGGTGGAAGAGAAAATTCATGATTCCATCACTAGGGACACGTAACAGGGTAAAATCAGAACAGTCAAGACTGGATAAAAGAGAAATCATAACAAACAAAGCTAGTAGCTTTGAGTGTATTTTTAAAACAGAGTAGATAAAGGATTGTGGACCAATGCAATGCATCAGTCTTCAAGGTGCAAGACATGAGTAGTATGTCAAAAATTCAAGAGAGTAAGAAGGCAGAGCTCAGTATGGTAGTCATCGTCAAGGAGAAATGCTAGAAAAACTGAATGGGCTGAAGGTGGATAAGATGGACTACGCCCCAGAGTGAAAAGAGAGATAGCTGAAGAGATAGTGGAGGTGTTAGTTGTGCTTTTTCAGGAACTGCTGGAGTCAGGGAGGGTCCCAGAGGACTGGAAAATCACTAACATGACACCCCTGTTTAAAAAAGGAGTAACGCAAAAGTTGGAGTTTGCAGCTGATACAAAGATAGGTAGAGGGACAGGTAGCATTGAAGAGGTGGTGAGGCTGCAGATGGATTTGGACAGGTTAGGAGAGTGGGCAAGAATTAGCAGATGGAATACAATGTGGGAAAGTGTGAGGTCATACACTTTGGAAGAATAGAGGCATGGATCACTTTCTAAACAGGGAGAAAATTCAGAAGTCTGAAGTGCAAAGAAACTTGGGAGTTCCAGTCCAGGATTCTCTCAAGGTAAACTTGCAGGTTGAGTCAGTAGTTAGGAAGGCTAATGCAATAATGGCATTTATTTGAAGAGCACTTCAATATAGAAGCTGGGATATACTTGCGAGATTCTGTATGGCTCTGGTCAGACCACATTTGGAGTATTTTGTGCAGTTTGGGCCCCATATCTCAGGAATGGTGTACTGGCCCTGGAGTGTGTTCAGAGGAAGTTTACGAGAATGGTCCCAGGAATGAAAAGCCTAACATATGATGAACATTTGAGGACAATGGGGCTGTACTCAATGGAGTTCAGAAGAATGAAGGGGGAATCTAATTGAAGCATACAGAATATTGAATGGCCTGCACAGAGTAAATGTTGGGAAAATGTTTCCATTGATAGGAGAGACTAAGACCAAAGGGGACATCCTTAAGTGTAAAGATTGAAATTGGCAGGCATGACGTGGCCGGCATCATGGAGACCTGGCTGCAAGGGGGATCAGGATTGGGAGCTGAACATCCTATCAACAAGATAGACAGGTGGGCAGAGGGGGTGGGGTTGCCTTTTTAGTAACAGAAAGAAACAAAGTAGCATCAGATGCTGCAGAATCTATGTGGGTAGGAATGAGGAACCGCAAAGGTAAAAAAGAACCCATAGTTGGAGTTATGTACAAGCCTCCAGACTGTAGACAGGAGCAGGGACACAAGATACAACAGGAGATTTAAAAAAAAGCTGTGTAGGAAAGGCAAAGTTACAGTGATCATAGGGGATTTCATTGTGCAGGTGGATTGGGAAAATCAGGTTGGTTATGGATTGCAAGAAAAGGAATTTATACAATGTATACAAGATGGCTTTTTGGAGCAGCTTGTGGTGGAGCCCACTAGAGAACAGGCAATACAAATGATATGTTGTTCAATGATAAAGGAGTTTAAAGTGAAGGAACCCTTAGGGGGCAGTTATCATAATATGATTGAGTTTACTCTGCTGTTTCAGAAGGTGAAGATAGAATCAGAGGTAACAGTATTACAGCTGAATAAAGGCAATTACAGAAGCATGAGGGAGGAGCTGGATAGAATAGACTGGGAGAGGAACCGAGCAGGAAAGACAATGGAACGGCAATGGCGGGAGTTCCTGAGAGAAATTCAGAAGATACAGCAGAGGTCCATTCTGAGGAAAAAGCAGCATGATACAGGGAGGATGAGGAAACCATAGCTGACGAGGGAAGTCAGGGATAGCATAAAAACAAAAGAGAAAGCAATCATGTGGTGAAAGGCAGTGGGCAACCGGAGGATTGGGAAGCTTAGAAAGACCAACAGAGGGCAAAAAACAAAGAAATGAGGGAGAAGGTTAAAGATGAGGGTAAACTAGCTAGTAATATAAAGAAAGACTGGAAGAGTTTCTTTAGAGATATAAAGAGGAAAAGAGAGGCAAAAGTGGACATTGGGCCACTGCAAAATGATGCTGGAGAGATAGTAATGGGGAACAAGGAAATGACTGAGGAACTGAATAATTACTTCGTGTCAGTCTTCATAGTGGAAAACACGGGTAAATCCCAAAAACTGAAGAGAGAGGGGGCAGAGCTGAGTATGTTGGTAATCATCAAGAAACAGGTGCTACAAAACTAAATGGGCTGAAGGTGGATAAATGACCTGGATCAGATGGACTACACCCCAGAATTCTAAGGGAGATAGCTGAAGAGATAGTGAAGGCTTTAGTGGTGATCTTTCATGAATTGCTAGAAACAAAAAGGGTCCCAGAAGACTGGAAACTCACTAACGTGACACCCCTGTTTAAACAGGGAGTATGGCAAAAGACAGAAAATTTCAGACCGATTAGTCTAACCTCAGTCATGAGTGAGATTCTAGAATCCATTATGAAGGATGAGATTTCTAAATACTTGGAAGTATGTGGTAAAATAAGGAAAAGTTAGCATGGTTTCATCAGGGGGAGGTCATGCCTAACAAATTTGCTAGAATTCTTTGAGGAAGTAATGAGCTGGTTAGACCATGGACAGCCAATGGATGTTATCTACCTGGACTTCAAGAAGGCCTTTGACAAGATGCCGCACAAGAGCTACTGAGTAAGATAAAGGTCCAAGTGCTAGCATGGGTAGAGGTTTGGGTGTTTGGCAGGAAGCAGAGAGTAAGTATAAAAGAGTTCTCAGGATGGCAGCTGGTGACAAGTGGTGTTCCGCAAGGCTCAGTTTTGGGACCACAACTTTTCACTTTATACAAGTGAACAATCTCGATAAAGGAACTGAGGGCATTCTGGCTAAGTTTGCACACAATACAAAGATAAGTAGTGGGACAGGTGGCATTGAAGAAGTGGGGAGGCTGCAGATTGATTTGGACAGGTTAGGAGAGAAGGCAAAGAAGTGCCAGATGGGAAACAAGGAAAGTAGCAGGGAACAAGGAAATGGCTGAGGAACTAAATAATTACTTCACGTTAGTCTTCACAGTGGAAGACACGAGTAAGACCTCTAAATATCCCAATAAACGTGGGAAAGTGTGAAGTCATGCACTTTGGTAGGAAGAATAGAGGCATGGATTATTTTCTAAATGAGGGGAAAATTTAGACATCTAAAGTGTAAAGAGACTTGGGAATTCCAATCCAGGATTCTCTCAAGGTAAACTTGCAGGTTGAGTCAATGGTTAGGAGAGCAAATGCAATGATGGAATGTATTTTATTTTGAGACGACTTGAGTGTAAAAGCAGGGATGTACTTCTGAGGGTCTATAAGGCTCTGGTCAGACCACATTTGGAGTATTGTGTGCAGTTTTTGGCCCCATATCTCAGGAAGGATGTATTGGCCCTGGAGTGTGTTCACAGGAGTTTCACGAGAATGATCCCAGGAATGAAAAGCTTAACATATGAGGAAATGTTTGAGAACTCTGGGTCTATATTCAACAGAGTTTAGAAGGATGAGCAGAGGTCGAATAGGAACAAACAAAATACCAAATGGCCTGGACACAGTAGATAATGGGAAGATGTTTCCATTTGGAGGAGAGACTAGGACCCAAGGGCACAGCCTTAGAGGAAAGGGAAGACCCTTTAGAACAGAGATAAGGAGAAACTTCTTCAGCTAGAGAGTGATGAACCTACGGAATTCATTGCCACAGAAGGCTGTGGAGTCCAGGTTATTGAGTGTATTTAAGACTGAGATAAATAGATTCTTGATTGTCAAGAGGATCAAGGATTATGGGGAGAAAGCAGGAGAATGGAGTTGAGAAACTTATCAGTGATGATTGGCAGAGCAGACTCGATGGGCTAAATGGCCTAACGTCGGCTCCTAGGGATGGGCACCAAATATTAGAACAAAGAACAAAGAAAATTACAGCACAGGAACAGGCCCTTTGGTCTGCCAAGCCTGCTCTCATCCAGATCTTCTATCTAAACCTGTCACCTATTTCTAAGGGTCTGTATCCCTCTGCTCCCTGCCCATTCATGTATCTGTCTAGATATACCTTAAATGATGCTATTGTTCCTGCCTCTACCACCTTCACTGACAACACACTCCAGGCATCCACCACCCTCTGCATAAAGAACTTTCCACACTTATCTCCCTTAAACCTTTCCCCCTCAGCTTGAACTCATGACTCCTTATATTCGAGTCCCCCAATCTGGGAAAAAAGCTTCTTGCTAACCATCCTGTCTATATCTCTCATGATTTTGCAGGCCTTAATCGGTTTCCCTCAACCTCTGTCTTTCTAATGAAAATAATCCTAATCTACTCAACCTCTTTTCATAGCTAGTGCCCTCCAACCAGGCAACATGCCACTGAACCTCCTCTGCACCCTCTCAAAAGCATCCACATCCTTTTGGTAATGTGGCAACCAGAATTGTATGCAGTAGTCCAAATGTGACTGAACCAAAGTTTTCTACAACTGTAACATGACCTGCCAACTCTCGTACTCATTACACTGTCTGATGAAGGAAAGCATGCCATATGCCTTCTTCACCACTCTATCAACCTGCATTGCCACCTTCAGGGTACAATGGACCTGAACACCCAGATCTCTCTCTGTACATCAATTTTTTTCCAAGGGCTTTTCCATTTACCATATAGTGCGCTCTTGAACTGGATCTTCCAAAATGCATCACCTCGCATTTGCCCGGATTGAACTCCATCTGTCATTTCTCTACCCAACTCACCAATCCATCTATATTCTGTTGTGTTCTCTGGCAGTCCCCTTCAGTATCTGCTACTCCGCCAATCTTAAAGTCATCTGCAAACTTGCTAATCAGACTACCTAAACCGTCCTCCAGATCACTTATGTATATCTCAAACAAAAGTGGTCCTATCACGGATCCCTGTGGAACACCATTGGTCTCAGTTCTCCATTTTGAGAAATTCCCTTCCACTGCTACTCTGTCTCCTGCTGCCCAGCCAGTTCTCTATTCATCTGCTAGTACACCTCGGACCCCATGCGACTTCACTTTCTCCACTGGCCTATCATGGGAAAACTTATCAAATGGCTTACTGATTAGCTTTGCCAGTGCCCTGCCAGTGACAGGCACACCCAATGAACAATTTCTTTAAAAATTACTTATATAGTCAGAGATCTATAACAAAGAAAAAAGCTCTTCAGCCCATGAATCCAGTGAAAACATCACCTAACTATTCTAATTTTCCAACACTTGATCATTGCTTTGTATGCGTTGTTATCACAAGTGCACATGCAAGTACTTCTTAAGTGTTATCAGGGTTTCTAACCCCAAAACCAGATTCTGAGTGAAAAAGTTTTTTCCTCACACCATCTCAAAACGTTCTGCCATTTACCTTAAATCTATGCCCCAGGGCCAATGATCCCTCGATCAAAGGGAAAAGTCTCTTTTTATCTATCCAATCTTTGCCTCTCATAATTTTATACACCTCAATCATACCCCCTGTCAATCTCCACTACTCGAAAGAAACAACACCGGTCTGTACAATCTCTCTTTATAACTAAAATTCTCCAGCCCATGCAACATCCCAACGAATCTCGTCTATCTTCTCTGCACCCTCTCCAGTGCTATCACATCACTCAATGTAGTTTCCAGAACTGTACACAGTACTTCAATTGTGGTTTAACCAACGTTTTATACAGTTCTCAGCATAGCCTTCCTGCTCTTAAACTCTGTGCCATTTACCATATACCTTCTAACTACTTTACCCAGTTGTCTTGAGACCTTAAGGGGCTGGTGTACATGCTCAAGGTCCTCCACGTACCATCTGTATTTCCTGATGTTATTTGAAATAGTTATCCCTTTGGTAGTAGCTCCAGGTTCCCACATTCCTACAAAGTGAGGTTAGGTCCTTCCTCTAAGCTCAAGCAAGTTGCTTTTCAAGGAAATTACTCCTAGCTCTGTTTAGGTGTAAAGCATACAGTCTCTAATTTGATTACACCACTCCTAAACCGTACATCTAAGTCATCCATACTTCTAGTGAAAGATCAAGACCCTAGACAGATTCAAGGAGAATACCACTTGTCAAACATACCAATCAAGATACATGAACCTCAACACTAAGTCTTCTGCATTTCAATCAATTACCAATGCAGGTCTTCCAACATTGGCACTATTACCTCCTCTAATAATCCCGTGTGTATATTTCATTACAAATACGGTAAAATTTAAAAGGTCTCACCCTCTAGTTTCTTCACCTTCCCTCTTTAAATAATAGATGATATTTGCTCATTTTCAATCCAAAGGTGTAATTCCTGAATTTACAGTGCTTTGGAAAATGATGACAAAGATTTGCAACTTTCTCGTCTTTTGTGTTCAATAAGCTAATATAAGTTTGATTAATTTCTTCATTACATTTTTTAAAAACAATATTTAAATCCATCAAATTCCTTGCTTTAGACTTGCCTCCTTACTTTGATATCTATCTCATCATCTTCCTCTGCTGTGAAAATGGATACTGTATTCATTTAATATTGTGCATTGTACAATGGACCTATATTACCCTTTGTGACCGGTTTCCTTTAGTACTGATAAAAAAGTATTTGCTCATAGAGTCACAGAGATGTACAGCATGGAAACAGACCCTTCGGTCCAACCCGTCCATGCCGACGAGATATCCCAACCCAATCTAGTCCCACCTGCCAGTACCATGCCCATATCCCTCCAAATCCTTCCTATTCATATACCCATCCAAATGCCTCTTAAATGTTGCAATTGTACCAGATTCCACCACTTCCTCTGGCAGCTCATTCCATATACATACCACCCTCTGTGTGAAAAGGTTGCCCCTTAGGTCTCTTTTATATCTTTCCCCTATCACCCTAAACCCATGCCCTCTAGTTCTGGACTCCCCGACCCCAGGGAAAAGACTTTTTCTATTTACCCTGTCCATGCCCCTCAATTTTGTAAACCTCTGTAAGGTCACCCCTCAGCCTCCGACGCTCCAGGGAAAACAGCCCCAGCCTGTTCAGCCTCTCCTTATAGCTCAAATCCTCCAACATCCTTGTAAATCTTTTTTGAACCCTTTCAAGTTTCACAACATCTTTCCGATAGGAAGGAGACCAGAATTGCACACAATATTCCAACAGTGGCCTAACTAATGTCCTGTACAGCCACAACGTGACCTCCCAACTCCTGTACTCAATACTCTGACCAATAAAGGAAAGCATACCAAAAGCCTTCTTCACTATCCTATCTACCTGCGACTCCACTTTCAAGGAGCTATGAACCTGCACACCAAGGTCTCTTTGTTCAGCAACACTCCCTAGGACCTTACCATTAAGTGTATAAGTCTTGCAAAGATTTGCTTTCCCAAAATGCAGCACCTCCCATTTATCCGAATTAAACTCCATCTGCCACTTCTCAGCCCATTGGCCCATCTGGTCCAGATCCTGTTGTAATCTGAGGTATCCCGCTTTGTTGTCCACTACACCTCTAATTTTGGTGTCATCTGCAAACTTACTAACTGTACTACTTATGCTCGCATCCAAATCATTTATGGAAATGACAAAAAGTTGAGGACCCAGCACCGATCCTTGTGGCACTCCACTGGTCACAGGCCTCCAGTCTGAAAAACAACCCTCCACCACCACCCTCGGTCTTCTACCTTTGAGCCAGTTCTGTATCCAAATGGCTAGTTCTCCCTGTATTCCGTGAGATCTAACCTTGCTAATCAATCTCCCATGGGGAACCTTGTCGAACGCCTTACTGAAGTCCATATTGATCATGTCTACTGCTCTGCCCTCATCAATCTTCTTTGTTACTTCTTCAAAAAACTCAATCAAGTTTGTGCTATATGATTTCCCACACACAAAACCATGTTGACTATCCCTAATCAGTCCTTGCCTTTCCAAATACACATACATCCTGTCCATCAGGATTCCCTTCAAGAACTTGCCCACTCCGACGTCAGGCTCACTGGTCTTTAGTTCCCTGACTTGTCCTTACCACCTTTCTTAAACAGTGGCACAACGTTGGCCAACCTCCAGTCTTCCGGCACCTCACCTGTGACTATCGATGATACAAATATCTCAGCAAGAGGCCCAGCAATCACTTCTCTAGCTTCCTTGGGTACACCTGATCTGGTCCTAAGGATTTATCCACCTTTATCGTTTCAAGACATCCAGCACTTCCTCTCCTGTAATCTGGACATTTTGCAAGATGTCACCATCTATTTCCCTGCAGTCCATATCTTCCATATCCTTTTCCACAGTAGATACTGATACAAAATATTCATTTAGTATCTCCCCCATTTTCTGTGTCTCCACACAAAGGCCTCCTTGTTGATCTTTGAGGGGCCCTATTCTCTCCCTAGTTACCCTTTTGTCCTTAATGTATTTGTAAAAACCCTTTGGATTCTCCTTAATTCTATTTGCCAGAACTATCTCATGTCCCCTTTTTGCCCTCCTGATTTCCCTGTTAAGTATACTCCTACTTCCTTTATACTCTTCTAAGGATTCACTCCATTTATCCTGTCTATACCTTACATATGCTTCCTTCTTTTTCTTAACCAAACCCTCAGTTTCTTTAGTCATCCAGCCTTCCCTATACCTACCAGCCTTCCCTTTCACCCTGACAGGAATATACTTTCTCTGGATTCTTGTTATCTCATTTCTGAAGGCTTCCCATTTTCCAGCCGTCCCTTTACCTGCGAACATCTGCCCCCAATCAGCTTTCGAAAGTTCTTGCCTAATACCGTCAAAATTGGCCTTTCTCCAATTTAGAACTTCAACTTTTAGCTCTGGTCTATCCTTTTCCATCACTATTTTAAATCTAATGGAATTATGGTCGCTGGCCCCAAAGTGCTCCCCCACTGACCTCTCAGTCACCTGCCCTGCCTTATTTCCCAAGAGTAGGTCAAGTATTGCACCTTCTCTAGTAGGTACATCCACATACTGGATCAGAAAATTGTCTTGTATATACTTAACAAATTCCTCTCCATCTAAACCCTTAACACTATGGCAGTCACACTCTATGTTTGGAAAGTTAAAATCCCCTACCATAACCACTCTATTTTTCTTACACATAGCTGAGATCCCCTTACAAGTTTGTTTCTCAATTTCCCTCTCACTATTAGGGGGGTCTATAATACAATCTCAATAAGGTGATCATCTCTTTCTTATGTCTCTGTTCCACCCAAATCATTTCCCTGGGTGTATTTTCAGAAATATTCTCCCTCAGCACAGCTGTCCCTCATCAAAAATGCCACTCCCCCTCCTCTCTTGCCTCCCTTTCTACCCTTCCTGTAGCATTTGTATCCTGGAACATTAAGCTGCCAGTCCTGTCCATCCCTGAGCCATGTTTCTGCAATTGCTATGACATCCTAGTCCCATGTTCCTAACCATGCCCTGAGTTCATCTGCCTTCCCTGTTACGCCCCTTTCATTGCAATAAATGCAGTTTAATTTATTCGTCCTACCTTGTCCCTGCATGTCCTGACTGTTTGACTCGCTTCTGTTCTCAACTGTACTAGTCTCAGATCGATCTCTTTCCTCACTATCTCCCTGGGTCCCACCCCCCCACCTTACTAGTTAAATCCTCCTGAGCAGCTCTAGCAAATCTCCCTGCCAGTATATTAGTCTTCTTCCAATTTATGTGCAATCCATCTTTCTTGTACAAGTCACTTCTACCCCAAAAGAGATTCCAATGACCCAAAAAACGTGAATCCTTCTCCCATACACCAGCTCCTCAGCCATGCATTCATCTGCTCTATCCTCCTATTCCTGCCCTCACTAGCTGTAGAACCGGGAGTAATCCAGATATTACTAGTCTCGAGGACCTCCTTTTTAAGTTTCTGCCTAACTCTTTGTAATCTCCCTTCAGAGTCTCAACCTTTTCCCTTCCTATGTCGTTGGTTCCAATGTAGACAATGACCTCTTGCTGGCCCCTCTCCCCCGTGAGAACATTCTGCACCCTCTCTGAGACATCCTTGATCCTGGCACCAGGGAAACAACACACCATTCTGATTTTTTGCTGCTGGCCACAGAAACGTCTGTCTGTACCTCGGACTACAGAATCCCCTAACACAATTGATCTCTTGGAATCCGACGTACCCCTCGTTGCATTAGAGCCAGTTTCAATACCAGAAACTTGGCTGTTCGTGCTACGTACCCCTGAGAATCCATCACCCCCTACATTTTCCAAAACAGCATACCTGTTTGAAATGGGTATATCCACAAAAGACTCCTGCACTAGCTGCCTACCTCTCTTACCTTTCCTGGAGTTAACCCATCTATGTGACTGTATCTGAGACGTCCCCCCCTTCCTACAACTGCCATCCATCACATACTGTTGCTGTTGCAAATTCCTCATTTCTTCTAACTGTCTCTCCAACTGATCCATTCGATCTGATAAGATTCGCAGCCAGCAGCATTTATGGCAGATATAATCTGCAGTAACCCTTAACCTCTCTTTAAACTCCTACATCTGACAAGACATACATATCACTCTACATTTTTATTGTTGGCTTAATGCATACAGAAAACTCCACATGAATGCTCAAAGGAAACAGGGTAACAGGTGAATTCTCTCCTAAAATGACTCTTCAAAAACGCAAAGATGGGAGTAAACATCTTCCTTGAAATTGTTAGCCCTATTGCTAAATTTTATGGATTAAGGCTCATTTGACAACTCTATGAGAGACCAAATTGCACGAGTACAAAAATTGTGATTTAAATGGAAGAACGAACATGCCCTGAAGACAGAATCTGTGAGTAATTGCTGCTGCAACTGCACATCAATATCCAATGCTACTGCTCCAACTTTTCCAATAGACTTCCTCACTGCTGTTTCTGGCTTTTCTCCAAAAACAGACGTTATGACTGGAAGAACAGTAACATAGTAGAGAGGGCATTTGCCATTTAAAGAGCTGGAACAGCAGCAGGAGTGAGTGAGAGAGAAAAAAAATAAGGGGCCAAGATGTTTGTGGATCTAGTACAGGTACAGTGACTCTGTCTGTGTCTGCAAGAAAATCTGAAAGTGAGTTAGAGGGATAATGTAAGCAATGGACTAGGTGTGGAAGGAGAAGGAAGAAATTCTCAAGGTGAGGGAGGAGGTGTGGGCAATATTGCTAACTTCTACATTTTATTTGAATTAATTAATTCCCAATGATTCCCGAAGATAAGTGGGAAAACTGAGGACTGGGAAGCTTTTAAAGAACAACAGAGGATTAGTAAGAAGGAAATACGCAGAGAAAAAATGAGGTACGAAGGTAAACTGGCCAAGAATATAAAAGAGGATAGTAAAAGCTATGTCCAAGGCAAAAAAAATGGTTAGGACAAAAATTGAGCCCCTGAAGACAGAAACAGGGGAATATATTACTGGGAACAAAGAAATGGCAGAGGAATTAAATGGGTACTTCAGATCTGTGTTCACTGGGGAAGACACAAGCAATCTCCCTGAGGTAACAGTGGCTGAAGGACCTGAACTTAAGGGAATTTATATTTGCCAGGATTTGGTGTTGGAGAGACTGTTAGGTCTGAAGGTTGATAAGTCTCTGGGACCTGATGGCCTGCATCCCAGGGTACTGAAGGTGGTGGCTCGGGAAATCGTGGATGCGCTGGTGATTATTTTCCAGAGTTCAATAGAATCGGGGTCGGTTCCTGTGGATTGAAGGGCGGCTAATGTTGTGCCACTTTTTAAGAAGGGTGGGCGGGAGAAAGCAGGAAATTATAGACCAGTTAGTCTGACCTCAGTGGTGGGAAAGATGCTGGAGTCTATTATAAAGGATGAAGTTACGGCACATCTGGATAACAGTAACAGGATAGGACAGAGTCAGCATGGATTTATGAAGGGGAAATCATGCTTGACTAATTTTCTTGAATTTTTTGAGGATGTAACTCGGAAGATGGACGAGGGAGATCCAGTGGATGTAGTGTACCTGGACTTTCAGAAAGCTTTTGATAAAGTCCCAAACAAGAGGTTAGTGAGTAAAATTAGGGCGCACGGTATTGGGGGCAAAGTACTAGATTGGATAGAGAATTGGTTGGCTAATAGGAAACAAAGGGTAGTGATTAACGGCTCCATTTCGGAATGGCAGGCAGTGACCAGTGGGGTACCGCAGGGATCCGTGCTGGGACCGCAGCTTTTTACAATATATGTAAATGATATAGAAGATGGTATCAGCAATAACATTAGCAAATTTGCTGATGATACAAAGCTGGGTGGTAGGGTGAAATGTGATGAGGATGTTAGGAGATTACAGGGTGACCTGGACAAGTTAGGTGAGTGGGCAGATGCATGGCAGATGCAGTTTAATGTGGATAAATGTCTGGTTATCCACTTTGGTGGCAAGAACAGGAAGGCAGATTACTACCTCAATGGTATCAAATTAGGTAAAGGGGCTGTTCAGAGAGATCTGGGTGTTCTTGTCCACCAGTCAATGAAGGCAAGCATGCAGGTACAGCAGGTAGTGAAGAAGGCTAATAGCATGCTGGCCTTCATAACAAGAGGAATTGAGTATAGAAGCAAAGAGGTGCTTCTGCAGCTGTACAGGGCCCTGGTGAGACCACACCTGGAGTACTGTGTACAGTTCTGGTCTCCAAATTTGAGGAAAGACATTCTGGCTATTGAGGGAGTGCAGCGTAGGTTCACGAGGTCAATTCCTGGAATGGCAGGATTGCCTTACACGGAAAGACTGAAGCGACTGGGCTTGTATACCCTTGAGTTTAGAAGACTGAGAGGGGATCTGATTGAAACGTATAGGATTATGAAAGGATTGGACACTCTGGCAGGAGGAAACATATTTCCGCTGATGGGGGAATGCCGAACCAGAGGACACAACTTAAAAATACGGGGTAGACCATTTAGGACAGAGATGAGGAGAAACTACTTCACCCAGAGAGTGGTGGCTGTGTGGAATGCTCTGCCCCAGAGGGCAGTGGAGGCCCAGTCTCTGGATTCATTTAAGAAAGAATTGGATAGAGCTCTTAAAGATAGTGGAGTCAAGGGTTATGGAGATAAGGCAGGAACAGGATACTGATTGGGAATGATCAGCCATGATCATATTGAATGGCGGTGCAGGCTCGAAGGGCTGAATGGCCTACTCCTGCATCTATTGTCTATTGTCTATTGATTTCCCAAATATTTTATAAAAAAAGTCTTTATTTTCCTTCTGAAACACTTCCTGGTTTTTAATTTAGAAACTACAACTGGAATAAAAAGATAAAAAATACATTTCAATGGTTTTCTTCCTCTTTTGTTTTTAAGCGATCTGGTGTAAAGGATGAAAACTTATTATGGGGAAATCAATTTTGTCTGTTCCCCTTATGATTTTTTTCTTTAAATGTATAGAAGTGCCCATCTGTATATATTTTTGGTTGTCAATGTGTGTATTTGTTTTTACAAGTTTGACATTTGGAAAGATTTGGCAGTCCAGTTGAGCCAGAGTAGCCTAATCCCCAGGTCCCAAGTTTGCTTCAATATCAGCAGCTGGAGAAGGATAACAGTGTGGATTGGTAATGAATGAAGAATAACAGATTGTTGTTGAGGACTGGCTGCATGCTCAGTACAAGTCACTATTTTAATGTCCTTTACTAGAGACGTACAGCAAGTTTGCGGGACCTTACTTTGAAAAGTTTGCTTTCTAACTTAAGGAGCCCTGATAATCAAGATGTAGTCCCCCAAAAATCTAACAGCACATGCTCTTGAAAAGGAAAAAAAAAACAAATTTTGATGACAGCACATGTTATATTCCCATTTTGTAAACAGGAAATCTACTGCTGACTTGCAAGCAAACTAAATCCTGCTTACATATAGCTGGTCACAATGAAAGTAAAATAGCCCAAAGATACGACAGAACAATTCCAAACTCAACAATGAGCAATGCTAATCAATAGACATTAAATTCAAGGCATTTAATCTACAAGTAAAATATGATGGCCCAAGATCAATGTATCAACCAATAGACCAATGTCCTGGGGATACTACAGATGTACACTTCTGCATCACTCGTACCATTTCATAGATAAATATCTGATACATCACATTATCATAGCAACCAGACCTATTGCTATGATGACCTAGGTTATTGATTGTGATACATGTAAGGAAGAAAGAAGTGTTTTTAAAGTGTAGTTAAACAGGTAGCTTTGTAACACAGCAGTCAAGTTGCATACAAGATGCCATGAATAGCAATGAGATATCCTGAGATTTTCTTTGATGACAGATTGCAGAATAATAGGTAGAACTCATCTACTCTTTTTCAAATAGTGTCATGGGATATTTTATAACCTCCCGAGAAGATCTTGGTTTAAGGGCTGTACAGATCATTCTAAATGTCTTCTATCCGATACTTACTTTTACAAAAACAGTGACATAATGAAAATGTCGCTGGGCCAGTAATCGAGAGACCCCTGTTAATATTCTGGGGTATGGGATCAAGTCTCACCATGACAGCTGGTGGAATTTAAATGCAATTAATAAATATAGAATATAAATATAGTATAAGTGATCACTACAGTTTTTACAGTGATCATAAAAAACTATAATCAATTGTTGTAAAAACACATCCAGTTTACTAATGTTCTTTAGGGAAAGAAATCTGACATCCTTTCCCCATATCCCATGAAAGTGTTAAGCAAAACAGTTTGGATAAACATTCATGCAGGAGTAAATTCAAAGGACACAAAATCAGGCATTTTACCAATCTTCATGTTTTATAACATGTCATGGTAAACCGCAAACGTGGAAGCAATATTCACATAACTAAGTTAATCAGAATTCATTCATTAACATTTGCAGTGAAGTTTCAAAAATAACATTCAAACAAAAACAGCAGCAGCCACTACTTGGATATTTAACAACTAAAAAGACAAAACCTATCTGCAAGTCCCTTTTACACTTGCACTACATTGTTTGCCTTACCCCATCTAAGAAGAATCGTAACCTTTCCTGTGTCTCGGGTTCCAGTGTTTTTCTGTCAAGACGTAATCTTTTGTACCTTACTTGGTCCAATTCTCTTCTTAATAGTTCTCTACCTTCCCATTCTTGTCTTGTTTCTCGTTCCCATGCTCCATGTGGTCTAATGAAGAAAGAAAATTAATATTTCATACTTCATTTTGGGGTAACTGGACTCAAATTACCAAGTGACAATTCATATAAGAGGTCCAGATGACGTATACTTGGAAAAAGAAGACAGAGTGAAAAATGTAGCATTCAGATTATGTTTCCAATGGAACGGAATGGAAAAACAAAGAAGCCCTGAATTATAAAGCAAGTGGAAAAGATTGTAGGAAATGTTACAAAAGCAGATGCAGTTCTGGGTTTATTATGTAAGAACAATGGCTATAAAACAGGGCAAAGTCAAAAATCACACAGCACCAGGTTATAGTCCAACAGGTTTATTTGAAATCACCCGCTTTCAGAGCATAGCCCCTTTGTCAGGTAAAGTGAGAGGAAAGCACACAGAATACCGAATTTATGGGCAGATATCAAAAGATCATACAAATGGTGACTGGAGTGTGGAATAATAAGGCTTTGCTGGTGACCAAGATTGTTAGACAGTGTGAGTAAAGTGTCAATAGCTGAATAACAACTGAAGGGATGACCTGTCATCCAATTAAATGAGGCGGAGAGATAATTTTAAAATAATATTACGGTGGTGCTGGAGACAAACCAAATGGCTGGAATAACATGGAACAAAAACAGAAGCTGCTGGAAAAGCCCAGCAGCTTGAGCAGCATATGTGAAGAAAAAACAGTGATCCTTCCTCTAAATGATAAGAGGTTGCAGAGCTTAGAGATCTGGATGTCATTGTTGCATGCATTACTGAGGTTAGTATGCAGGTACAGCAAGTAATCGTGAAAGCTAATAACATTATATTTTATTGCGAGAGGACTTGAGTGCAAGAGTAGGGAGGTTATTCTTCAGTCTAACAAGACATTGGTGAGACTGAGGAATACTATGTACATTACTGGTCACCATACTTATG
The DNA here is from genome assembly GCF_047496795.1 of Chiloscyllium punctatum. Taxonomy (NCBI): domain Eukaryota; kingdom Metazoa; phylum Chordata; class Chondrichthyes; order Orectolobiformes; family Hemiscylliidae; genus Chiloscyllium; species Chiloscyllium punctatum. The sequence goes on from NC_092762.1 coordinate 40,196,910, forward strand.
GAAGGATGTTAATGCATTGGAAGCAGTCCAGAGAAGGTTTACTAGAGTAGTACCTGGAATGAGCAGATTGCCTTATGAGGAAAGGCTAGACAGAGTAGGCCTGTATTGTCTGGAGTTTAGAAGAGTCAGAGTTGACTTAATTGAAACATGCGAGATCCTGAAGGGTGCCAATAGAACGTTTTCTCTTGTGTGAGACATTGTTTAAAAAGAGGGGTCACCTACTATGCGAGTAATGAGGACTTTTCTTTCCTCAGAAGGTTGACTGTCTTTGGAATATCCTTCCTCAAAAGGTAGATGCAGAATCTTTATAAAGGTAGATAGATTCTTGATTACTATGGGGAGAATAGATTATCGGGTTGTACCACAATGCAGTGTTGAGGTTAATGTCTGATCAACCATGATTTTAACAAATGGCAAAGCAGGCCAAAGGGTCTAATGGCTCATTCTTGTTCCTTGTTTGTATGATCAGAAGATCGTTGGGCCTATGACAATATCCTGAGGAACTCCTGCAGAGACTAGATAGAGTTATGGAGGATGGAAACAGACCCTTCTGTCTAACTCATCCATGCTGTCCAAATTTCCCAAATTAAACTAGTCTCATTTACCTTACCAACATAGGTGCAAAAACAGAGAAAGACAGAGCATTGTTTAGATGATGACAAACTGGGAAATGTTGATGTACAAAAGGACCTACATGTCCTTGTACACCAATCACTGAAAGCAAGTATGCAGGTGCATCAAGTGATTAGGAAGGTAAATGGTCTGTTGGCCTGTATTTTCATGGAATAGGAGTACAGAAGCAAGGATGCCTTGCTGAGGCTGTATACGGCTTTGATATGTAGGGCCTCTGTACAGGATCGCCTATCCAATCAAGGTGCAACCATTTCAAAATGGCAGCACAAGGTTAGGATCTAAAAATTATCCAGGCATTACATTCCTGACTCTGCCAATTTGTAAACTCCAATAATTAAAATCATCTTCCTTTGTGCTTGGTATGAATCCAATTATTGGAGCTGTCTCCCGATTCCCATATACTAATTTTGCTAGGGCTCCTTCATGCCACACTCAGTCAAAGCAGCCTTGTTTTCAAGGGCAGTCACTCTCACCTCACCTTTGGAATTCAGCTCTTTTGACAATGTTTGAACCAAGACTATAATCTGGTCAAGAGGAACTGAAGGAACCCAAACTGTGTCAGTGAACAGATTAGCAAAACAGGTGCTGTTCAATAACTCTTTCCATTGCTTTACTGATGATTGAGAGTAGACTGATTTACCAGATTGGTTTGTGTTGCTTTCCTTCCCTGTAGGACCCAAGGGAACTAGGTGAGTTTTTACATTATTTCCATTGTCACCATTATTGAAACCAACCTTGTGTTCCATGAGGGCTTTTGGATTACTTGTTCAGTAATCATGATCGCTGTGCTGCCTATCACTCGCCTCCTCTCCCACCTAGTGGCAAAGGTCAATTGAAGCAAAAGAAGCATAGTTTGGAAGACAACTGCTCTGTTTAAGGTCAGCTAGGTACAGATTGAACAGGGAATGCTTCCAGGGCCTCATTGATCATCCTCAGTTAGTAACACTAATTTTTACTGATTGAGCTTTCAAGCGATAGGAATGTTTGTAATTCCCACCAAATTAGACATCTTCTGTCAGCATTATTTGAAAACTGGAAGACAATCAAAATTCACTTTACCCAATATTTAGAAAATGCCATTTTACAGCTTCTTCCAAGCACATTTTCTGTAGCAGCACTTGCCTCTGTCGGTAAGTTCGTTCCTGTATTTGCTTTGCTTCCTGTATAAAAGGAACACATTTTGTAAATATCACCTTTACCTACCTCTGTGCTAGGCTAATAGTTACTCACTGAAATTATAACTCTCAAACATCCAGGGCAAGTTTAAAACAAAAACAAAGTTCTGGAGAAACTCAGCAGGTTTTATAGACAGAAAAACAGAGTTTCATTCATACCCAGTGACTGTTCTGTTCGCAGTTCTGATGAAAGATCACTGGACTTGAAATGCTAGCTATTTTTAGATTAGTTTAGATTAGATTATATTACTTACAGTGTGGAAACAGGCCCTTCGGCCCAACAAGTCCACACCGACCCGCCAAAGCGCAACCCACCCATACCCCGACATCTACCCCTTACCTAATGCTACGGGCAATTTAGCATGGCCAATTCACCTGACCTGCACATCTTTGGACTGTGGGAGGAAACCGGAGCACCCGGAGGAAACCCACGCAGACACGGGGAGAATGTGCAAACTCCACACAGTCAGTCGCCTGAGGTGGGAATTGAACCCAGGTCTCTGGCGCTGTGAGGCAGCAGTGCTAACCACTGTGCCACCGTGCCACCCAGATGCTCCAGACCTGCTAAGTGTCTCCCAAACTTTCAAGTTTATTTTAAATTTTGAGAGTTTAGATTCAATCAAGAAAGCACTAAAATCAAAGATAATCCAAAATTAAATTTAATTATTCAACCCCTCAGCCAGTAGATAAAATATATTAAAAGTGGCATCAGGAGACCACAAATTGTTTGACACCAACATCTGTCAGTGACCAGACTGTGCAGTAATTAAGAGAAGCTGCAGAAAAATAGTCAGAAAGGTCCACAGACAGAGACAAAAATTAACAACAGAGTCACAATAGGGCATTTTCACTTTCCATTTGCAGATAATTCTTCTTACCTCCCTTAACAATAATCTCTGCCTTATTGGAAAAGATTCATCCAGTCTCCCTCTTTCAAGACACATCCTCTCAAGCTGGAGTCGATCAAGGTCCCTTTCCAATAACTCTCTAGCTTCCTCTTCCCATATTTCACGCTCTCTAGTAAGAGACAGAAAAGTGACGTCAGAAATCAAATGCCCAGAAGCAGGCATTCTACAGTTACAAGCCACTTTCAACATTTTTGTGTAAATTAAAAATTAATTGGGAAGTTAACATAACCTGAAACATACTAAAAGATTACTAAAATGGCTTTAATTGTCCTATATTCAAGGCTCATGTTTTACAAATTTCATGAGACAATTAGATGAAATTGCAGGGTTGGTCTCATGAACTAACAGAACATAGAAGGTGACAAACTTTTATTTGGTTACCATATATCAGTTGCTCTTGTGATATAACATGTTATTGAAAATCGTGAGAGGAACAGTGGGAGAAAGTACTTTTTAAACAAAGAACATTATTCAGTGGTCTCTGTTGGACAGGACTATTACATTTTGAAATCTATTCCATGCGGATTTAACAATGTCAGGTAGCCAATTTGAAGAGAGGGTAACCAGACAAGTAACTTCACTGATCACATTCCAATAATCGCTACTACAAATACTACAAGGGCAGAAACAGTGTTACATTAGATACTATACACTCTGTGCCAGAAAACCCTATCCACGCTGACAAAACTCAAAGCATTGTCGCCACTTTGCCAAGGCAATAAATTGGTCCTCAGGATTTAGATGATAAAGATGAACTATCAGTGTTAACAGATGTCAAGAACAGATTGCAATCATATATCTGATCTGGAGGATTTAAGATGGCAGCTGCCTAGGAGGACTGTGTTAGCTGGGCTCTGTGCTTCAACATCAACAGGACAAAGCTAGAACCCATCCCAACCAAGTCATTTTGACTTTAAAAGCAGTAAAAGAGCTATAGAATTTAAATATTTTACTTACCTTCACTTTTTGCTGTGGGAGAATGCTGAAGAAAGGAAGAAGTTTGCCCAAGGCCGGATCCACCAGAGCAGCAGGCCTGCTGATTCACCAGGCCTTGCTTGCTGAATTCACCAAGTCTCGTGAGATGCTGCGAAAACAGCTTGAAGAAAAAAAAATCAAGGAAAAGCTGGCCCCGGTCTCTACTACACTCCAAAAACATGAACAGCAGCTGGAAGACCTCAGGAAAAGGCCAGGTGAGCTCGAACGCTGGGTCACAGGAGTGGAAGTTGAAACAGATTCATCCAAGAATCAGATTGAAGCCCTGGAAACACAGGTCAGTGGTTTGCTTGATCTGGTTGATGATCTTGAAAACCGGGGCAGAAGGAAGAATCTTCGTATTGTCAGTCCGCCAGAGAGGAAGGAAGGTGAACAGCCAGTGGAATTTTTTGAAAAGTGGTGCTGGAATTCCTTAGCTTGGAGGTTGAAAAGGGAAGGATAAAGATTGAGAGAGCTCACTGGGTCGCAGTACGGAGGCCAGGTGTGGACCAACGCCCTCGTCCTGTCCTGGTACAATTCCATCATTACATAGACAAACAGAGTCATGGAAGCTTCCAGAGCCCGGGGGAAGGATCCAGGGGCTTTGGTGTGCGTGGGCTCTAGAGTCATGTTTTTTTAAGACTTTTCGCAGCGGTCATCCGGAAAAGGAAATCCTTCAATGGCATCAAGAAGAGATTGAGAGAGGTCGGGGTCCAGTACTAAGATACCCAGCGGTGCTTCGGATTACCTATAATGGATCTATACACTTATTTGATTCACCAGAGAAAGCGGAGAACCTTGTGGACACGCTCATTTGAACTGGATGATTTGGTAATAAGTTGTGCTAAATTATGTTTGGGATGGACGGAGTATCTACCTTTAATTTCTGAGTTAAGCTGTACCGAGGATGGGGGACGTATTTACTTTAAATTCCCTTCTGCACATCGCTAATCTTTTTTTTCTTCTACTCTATCTTGAACTACTTGTGTTTATGGGGTGGCTCTATCTAGGAGGAGTTAAATGGGTGGTTGGGATGGCTAGGTGCCCCCTTTGAATGGGGGGTAAATTCCCCTAATCAGTGCCTTTGGCACTTTGTATATGATTTTGCTTTTTTGGTTTTTGATGTATGTAGTTTTTACAAGTTTTGTAGGTTTGTTGGTTGTAGCTGTTTTAGTTTATGTAATTTTTTATGTTCTGTGGATTTTCTTTTACTGAAACTTTGTAATTTGAATTCTCCCTCTCTGGAGCCTAAGTGTTACTATAGAAGGTTATGGCTAAGGATGTGTTTAACTGGTGTACCTAGAACATTAAGGGGAGCCATTTGCTGGTCAAGAGGAAAAAGATACTCTCTAATCGTAAAAAGGTGGCTGTCGCCTTATTACAGGAGACACACCCTGATGATGCAGAACATTTGAATCTGCAACAGAATGGGTATGACTGGGTTTATTTTTCATCTTTTAATACCAGGAGTAGGGGAGTGGCCATACTTGTTAGGAAGAATCTCCCATTTAAGTAATTAGAGTATATTAAAGACACACATGATTTATAATTCTTATAAATGGGGAAGAATACGGGATCTTAAATGTTTACTATCCCCCAGCTCACCCTCTTGGGTTCCTGGTAGATGCACTTTCCAAATTGATGAGTCATGCATCTCGGCATATTATCATTGGGGGGGATTTTAATTGTCTAATAGATCCTACAGTAGATAGATTTCCTAAAGGCCCCTGATACTTTCTTCACAATCTAAGCAACTAGGGGATTTGTGTGTTGAATTAACTGGTGGGAGGCTGGAGATGCCTTCAACCTAGAGGCAGGGATTTCACATTTTTCCAATCCGCACAAATATCATACCAAGATTGGTCTCCCATAATGCATTTGGACTCGGTGGTATCATGTGCAATTGGCAACATTACTATCTCTAATCACGACCCAGTGTACCTAACGGTCAAGAGTAAGGACAGTATGGTAGGTTCAGGGCACTGATGACTGGATCCCTTCATTCTTAATGTTAGCAAGCTTATCGAGTACTTTCAATAAATTCAGCATTTTTCTAGACATTAATTCAGGTTTGGCCAACAATCCATCCATTCTTTGGGAAACTGCTAAAGCCTATGCCAGAAGGTTAGTTATTTCCTACTCTGCCAGTAAGAGACGGCAGAAGGGTGAGCAGCAATGCTTGCTCAAAACATAGCTGAAGACATCCGAGAAGGCCCTTGCTAGCTAAATTACAAAGGATCACACCACACCGGTCCACACTGAACTCCATGCTCACACAGACAGCTAAGAAGGAGATTACATTTGCAAAAGAAAGGTTGTTTGAGCATGGAGACAAACAGGGCAAGTAGTGCTCCTCAAGCCATCACCTCGATCAGGGAAGACACTGGAAATCTAAGCAGTGATTTTAAAAGGACTTGAGAGGGACACATTGATGTCTTTTGACCAGTTAGCTTGGAAATATGACTTATCTAGCAGGGATCTCTTCCGTTTTTATCCCAAAATCAGATACTATATTCAAAACAGAAGTACGCTCCTAAATGACCCTTATAGATCCGAAATAGAGAAGAGGGTGCTTAGTGCTAAAAATACATCTTCTGTCAGTACTCTCTATCACCTGCTGGGAGAGGGCTCCTCAGACGAGACTGAGCTGCTTTGTAAGGTATGGGAGAGGGAACTGGGTGGTTGAGATCTCCTCTGGGGCATAGGAGGATATCTGGAAGAATGCAAGAAGGATCTTGATGTGCAATAGGACTCATGCCTTGCAACTGAAGATTCTCTACTTGGCTCCAGATCATCTCTCAAACTTTAAAGTGGGAGTATCTTCACCATGTCCCAAGTGCAAAATGAGTACACGTACTCTCACTCATTGTCTCTGGTCCTGCCACAGGCTCCAGGCATACTGGAGTGCTGTGGCAAACGAAATAGAGAGGGTCTTGGGGACAGAGGTGGAGATGGATCCAGTACCTCTTTTTCTTGGCCTAGCTAATGTACCTCCTTTAGACGTGCACAATAAAGCTTTTCAGTATCCTCACTTTTTGTGCAAGAAAGAACATTCAGTTAGGGTGGGTGTCTGAAAATCCCCCCCGGGGTTGTTGGGCTAATCAAGGAGCACATCCCTTTGGATTTTCTCACAAGCATGGTGCACCATAAAACAAAAAAATTCTATGAAATGTAGTGGCCCTTTTTGGACTACCTGAGCACAGATGTTTCTGCCATATTAATATGGGCCTTTATATAGCCATGACGATTCTTTTCAATGAATGTGGTATCCAAAGAGGAGGAATTACAAACACATGAATATAAGTTTATGCTCTCAATGATCAAGGGCTATTACTTTGATTCCCTGAGCCATTTTATTATCATTACTATTATTATCATGGGTTTTTTTTTAGTTAGTTCGTTATTATTTATTTAATAGTGAGCTTCTTTGTACTGTTGAGAATTGTTGTGTTCTGTGTATGTTGTAATATCCAAAAAAATATTCTTTTTCAATAAAAATATATCTCTTTAAATATCTGATCTGCAAACAATGAACTACTGCATCTTCCATCTTAGTTTAGTCTTTTTATGATGGAGGCAGTACTCTTTCTGAGCCTCAGCTCATATGAAAGTTTCATCAAAAGACAAAGGGAATTGAGAGACTGCTATGAGCTCTGTGTGACAGAGGCATGTTTCACTTCTGCTTCACCTGATTGCGTCTTACAACCCAAGGGTTCCTCAAACCACTGGATGAACTGCATGGTGTCCTCAGGCAAGGAACGGGATGGAAGATTCTGCCTTCTGACCAACACCTCTTGGTGCTCAGAGATGATGGCCCTGGTGAGTTACTGTTCTCCAGAGCTGGAATATTTAACAGTGAAGTGCCGTCCCTATTACCTGCCGCATGAGTTTACCTCTGCTATCCTGACAGCAGTTTACATCCCACCCCGTGCGGAAGTGAACAATGTACTCGATGAAATATACACTGCTACAAATAGCCTTGAGACAGAATACCCTCCATCAAAGATGCTTATTGCTCCATCCTCTGCCCAAACTTTGATAATTCAGACCATAAGGCTGTGTTCCTTCTCTCAGCTTACAAGCAGAAACTGAAGCATGAGGATCCAGTACAGGAAGTCAGACAGTGCTGGTCAGATGAGCTCCTTTGTGACTGCTGGGCTGTGACGGGACTGGTCCGTATTCAAGAATTCAGCAGCAAACCTAAATGAATATGCCCCTACCGGCACTGACTTCATCAGTAAGTGTGTGGAAGACTGCATGTCAAAGAAGTTAACTGAGTGTTACCCAACCAAAAACCAGAAACTATGGATGAACTGAAAGGTGACCCTGACCTATACAGGAAATCTAAGTAGGATTCTAGCAAAGCCATCAAGGACACCAAGAGACAATACCAGACTCAGCTAGAGTCTGGACTAACCACACGAACATACGTCTACTCTGGCAAGGGTGACAAAGCAGAATAGAATGCCTACAATAATGCATTCCTCCTCGATGCGCTCAATGCATTTTATCCTTGTTTTGAACAGAAGGTCAGTGAAATAATGTCATCTGTCTGCCAGCCTCAGGTTAACCTGTACCCACGGTCACTGCTGCAGACATCAGATTAGCCTTCTTGAGGGTAAACCCATGGAAAGCAACTGGCCCGGATGAAGTCCCTGGCTACGCACTCAGGTCCTAGATGGACATCTTTAACTTCTCCTTACTATAATGTGAGGTTACCACCTACTTTAAGAAGGCCACCATCATTCTGGTGCCAAAGAAAAGTCAAGCAATGTGCCTAAATAACTACTACCCTGACATCCATCATAATGAAGTGCTTTGAGAGGTTAGTATTAGCACACATCAACAACAGCCTCCCAGATTGCTTTTACCTGCTACAAACCATCTACCATCCCAATAGGTTCACAACTGACACCATCTCCATACCCATACATTCATCTCTGGAACACCTGGATGACAAGGACACCTATGTCAGACTTCTATTTATTGACTTTAACTCTGTCTTCGCAGTATAATTCCAATAAAACGCAGCTCCAAACTCCGAGACCTAGGGCTCTGCTCCGTCCTCTGCAACTGGATGTTCGACTTCCTGAACCATCAGTAAGAATAGACAACAACACCTCCTCCACAATATTCTTCAACGCGGGTGTCTCACAAGGCTGTGTACTCAGCCCCTTATTATACTCCTTATACACTCACAACTGTGTGATCAAATTCAGCTCTAACTCCATTTACAAATTTGCTGATGACACCACCGTAGTGGGTTGGATTTCAAACAACAATAAGACAGAGTACAGGAAGGAGATAGACAGCTTAGTAGCATGGTGTAAAGACAATCTCTCCCTCAATGTCAAAAAAAAATGAACGAGGTGGTCATCCGCTTCAAAAAGCAGAGGGAAGGATATGCCCCTGTCTGTATCAATGGTGCTGAGGTGGAGGTGGTCAAGACCTTCAAGTTTCTAAGAGTAAATAACACCAATCTATCCTGGGCCACCACATCAATGCTACAGTCAAGAAAGTACACCAAAACCTCTACTTCCTCTGAAGGCTAAGGAAATTCAGCATGTCCACAATGATACTTACCATTTTTATAGATACACCACAGGAACCATCCTATCAGATGCATCACAGTTTGGTGCAACTGTTCTGCCCAAGACTGGAAGGAAATAGAGCATTGTTGGTGCAGCCCAGTCCATCACGCAAACGAGCCTTCCATACATTGACCCCATCTACACTTCCTACTGCCTCAGTGGGAAGAGACCGCTCCCACCCAGTTATACTCTCTTCCTCCCCCTTTTATTGGGCAGAAGACACAGAAGTTTGAAAACACATACCACAGATTTAAAATCAGCTTCTTTCTTGCTGTAATCAGGCTTATGAATGGACCTCTCACATATTAGAGCTGATCTTTCTCTGCACCTTCTCTGTAGCTGTAACACTGTACAGGTATCCCCCGCTTTTCGAATGTTCGCTTTACGCCGTTTTGCTTTTATGAAAGACCTACATTAGCACCTGTTTTCGCTAATCGAAATAGGATTTCCGCTTTTATGAGAAAGTGTGCACAGTGAGAGTAGCAATACCAAGCACGTTCCCCAGAAGTGTTAGTAGATGACCTTCTTCTTCTCTCTCTTACACCCCAGTCTCCTGTACCTGCCACCACCCCAACCTCCGATGACTCAGCCTAACATACCATTATCACCACCTCTCAGCCTTCCAGTGTTCTCACTTGTCTTCCCGATTTTGGTGAGCGAAACTATACTGTACTATTTTATATAGGCTGTGTATTTATCATATCATTCCTGCTATTACTATAGGTTAGTATGATTTTAGGTTTTGTGTGTTATTTGGTATGATTTGTTAGGTTACTTTTTGGGTCTGGGTATGCTCAATATTTTTTTCCATATAAATTAATGGTAATTGCTTCTTTGCTTTAAGCCCTTTCAACTTACGAAAACTTTCATAGGAACGCTCTACTTTTGAATATATTCTGCATTCTGTTCTATTACCCTGATATACTTATTAAGGTATGATTTGTCTGGTTAGCACACACTACAATACTTTTCACTATTACTTGGTACACGTGACAATAATAAATCAAATCAAAGGAATTTGTCAAAAATATAACAGGAATATTCAGTATGCAGAGTAAACTAATTCCTGTTTAAGAAGATTATTTGCAAGTATTTCCCAATGAATCCTGAACAAAAAGGAAAAATATGTTAGGGGATGGCTCATTAAGTCTTTATAGTAGCTAGTAAGTTTAACAAAAACAACGTGATGTAAATGGAAATCTGTCAGTCTGAGTTATTGAGTGTTTCAAATTCCAAAAATTCTAAGTATTTGTTTTTTTATAAACATTATACACCTCGATCTAAGGTGAAAATATTCCACTGTCCTTTTAAGTCTTGACATTAAGCACACTAACCTGCGTCTTTCAACAGCCCACAATGCTTCCTTGGGATCCAACCTCCATTGTTGTTCTTTCAGCTCATGAGTCTTCTCTATAGATGAATCTCTCTTTTTGCTGGGAGAGCTTCTATGACGACTTCTGGATCTTGAAGTCTGCTTTTCCACAGCAACAAAAAAATGGAACATTGACAGTTTCAGAAGTCTGCAGACTGAATAGAGTATACACACATATTGTGTGCACAAACCAATTGCCTATTGAAAATGTAAAGTCACAGGAAGGTGGAAAAGCCATTTAATTTTCATATGATGATGACGAATCTTGCTAATATTCACACCTCCAACTGCTCAGCCAAAACTCTAAACATAAGTATATAATATTGTATCACAGAAAAAAAACTAAGAAAAAGGTAGAAGAAAATTAATCAAGCATGTGCTTTTTACATAACCACATGGAATATTCAGGGAAAAATCCTGAAAGTTTTCAAGCATTACAAAAGTATCTTAAATTAGGAACCTCATTATTAACTCATCTAAAGATACTACCAGAAAGTGTAATATTTCAAGAGCACATTTTAAATCTTCTCAGGTCCTAAAGCGCTCTGAACTGCTGAAGTGCAGTCACTCTGATTTGTGAACTGCAGGTCCCACACACAGCAAGATCAGATAAACCAGTTACAGTGAGGCTGTTGTATGAATTGAGAAGTGGTCTCTTTAAAAAAAAGTCCTAGATTAATACTTATTGCTTCTGTTCATTATCTTCAAGGTGAAAGTGAGACACTTTCTTGAACTGCTACAGAGCATCTGATGTAGGTATATCGTCATCTATGTTTGGGAAGAAATTCAGGATTTTGACCCAACAACAACGAACGATTGGTGATACAGTTAGAAGTCAGGATGTTTAACTTACAGGATAACCTTTCAGTTGGTGTTCCCATACATCTACCATATCTGTTTTAGTTGTAGAAGTCAAAGGTTTGGAAGATATTATCAAAGAAAATTGGCAAGTCAGTGTACTGCATCAGGTAATTTGCTCTCACTGCCTCCACTTTGTGTTGGTGATGGACAGAGTGAATGATCAAGGTAGTAAATGACTGGCCAATCAAGCAAACTGCTTTGCCTTGGACTGTATCAAGCCTCCTGATTGTTCTTGAAGAGCATTCTATCATATGCTTGACTGTGTCTTGTAGATGCTGTGCAGTCTTCAGAAGTCAAGATACAATCACTGTAGCTCGTGTAGCCACAGTATTTATGTGGTTGGTTCAGTTAGATTTCTGGTAAATGTAACCCAGGATGTTAATGATGGGAGATTCAGCAATGTTAATGCTGTTAAATGTCAAGGGGAGATGGCGTGATTCTCTTTTGATGATTATCACTGCTTGATACATGTGTGGTACAAATTAATGTATAGAATATTGTGTGGCTATTTGAGGGAAAAGTGGACATGGTTTTTTTATAGATATTTTTATTGAAAATTTAACATATTTTTACAAGTTTGCAAATAAAAAAAACCCAAGTATAAACATTGATATACAATTAAATCTTAAATAATAACCAAAATTTGTCAAACAGAAAAAAAAGACACCGAGAAAAAAAAACTCAACTACTAATCTAACCTACAACTAACCAGAGTGTATAATTGAATCTCTTACATTATTCAAAGAAGAAAAAAACCGACGGATAACACAGAAATTGGGTAGTGAGATACACGCTCGGAATGTGTTAACATCAAATCGTAACAAAACCCGTATTCGTGTGGGATTCCTCTCCCAAGGGGCCCTGGACCAGCCATGTTCGCCATCTCAATTAAATAAAAGCCCTTGTTAGGATAGCCAAAATATCTGTATTTATGTAATTCAAGAAGGGCTGCCATATTTTATGGAATAATGCGGTCTTTTGGTGCACCATATTTGTAAGGAAGTCAAGGAGGATACATTCCATGATTATTCTGGGCCAATCTGAAAGTTCAGGAGGGCCCTCAGCCACCCAGTTTACCAAAATATGTTTCCTTGCACAGAAAGAGAGAATGGAAAATAATCTCTTCCCGTGCATGTCCAGGGAGGGTAAGTTCGAAAAGCCCAAAAGGAGAGATACAGGATCCACTTTAATTTCCATTCCTAAGATTTCTGTCAGAGCACTTGCTACTTTAGTCCAATATCTACGGATCTTATGACAGGTCCACAGGCAATGTACAAGAGTGTCCAACTCTATTTTACATTTGGGACACATTGGAGATACTCCTGCCTTAAATTTTGCCAATTGATCCGGTGCTATATGGGCCCTATGAAGTATCTTCAGCTGGATAGCCTGAGTTGTGTTGCAGATTCTTCTGGCATCTTTCCAAATGTCATTCCAGATTTCTGTAGAAATTTCCAGTCCCAAATTCTGATCCAATGTTTTAAGCAGATTGTCCATATCTCCCGATACTTCATCACGTAATAAATGATAAATAGTGCTGACGGAAGATACCCCCATTGGCCATAACACTCTACGTTCTCTATCTGATTTATAAAGACTATCTTCTTTTGTATGTAATCTCAAATTTGGAAGTATTAGGTAATCTGAATTTCTGATGCAGCTGTTCAAAGGACATCAGGATCCCTTCTTTAAACCGATCCCCTAAACAGGAGATACCCCTGGATCTCCAGAGTTTGAAAGTGGCATCTGTAAGCCCCGGTTGAAATCCCCATGCTCCCACTATCGGAGCATAGAGGGACGTTTTATGTGAGTTGCACTCATTTTGCCGCATTATATTCCAAGCTTTAATTGTGTTTAGTATTATAGTGTTTTTATAGTGATCCGTAATGATTTTCCTCTTGTCTGAAAATAAAAGGTTAATAAGTGGGCATTTTACTTGAGAAGCCTCGATGTCAAGCCAGATTGATTGCGGGTCAGACAAGACCCAATCGGCTATGTATAACTGATATTTCCTAAAATCTGGGAAATCCAATCCTCCCCTTGTCTGTGGAAGCTGTAGCTTCTTCAGCTTAATGAGGAGCCGTCTATGATTCAAGATAAAGGAACCCAGCCAGCCATATAATTTACATAGTGCCAGCCTCGGCAGCATTATCAGAAGCATTCTCATAGGATATAGGAGACGGGGCAGGACATTCATTTTAATTAGTGCTATTCTACCCAACCAGGAAATTGGAAGGTCTCCCCATCGCTGGAGGTCCTGCCTTATCCTTTCCAGTAAATGCACAAAGTTAGCCTTGTATAACTGACCAAATACTGGGGTAATAAAAATGCCTAAATATAAGAAACCCTCCAGGGACCACAGAAAGGGAAAGTGGGATCCATCCACTAAGTGGGATATACTAAGCAAGGCCGCCCATTGGCATAGCCTCCGATTTTGAGAAATTAATTTTATAGCCCGAAAATACACTAAATGTATTAATAACTTGGATTAAGCGAGGCACGGACATCAAAGGATTGCTGAGGAATAGGAGAACATCATCTGCATAAAGGGTAATTTTATGTTTATCCGTACCAATCCGCGGGGCCGTTATATTAGGATCAGCCCGTATAGCTTCTGCTAGTGGCTCAATTATTAGTGTAAATAGCAATGACGAGAGAGGACATCCCTGACAGCAGCCCCTACCCACACTGAAGCTATCCGAGCCTAATCCATTGGTAATCACAACTGTTTTGGGATCACTATACAGTGTTGAGACCCGTTTGGTAAACGCCTTTCCAACGCCAAACCTTTCCAATGTGTAAAACAAATATGACCATTCAACCCTGTCAAATGCCTTTTCCTTGTCTAATGAGACTATTACTCCTGGTATCTTTCCCTGATGGCAGGCTTGAATCACATTCAAAACCCTTCTAACATTATTGGATGATCTATGGCCCTTAATAAACCCTGTCTGATCCCCCCTTTATGATGTGTCGCAATACCCTTTCTAGCCTCAATGCTAACGTTTTAGAGAGGATTTTAAAATCTACATTTAGCAAGGATATTGGTCTGTATGACGCCCAATCTTCTGGGTCCTTTCGTTTTTTGAGAATAAGGGAGATATTTGCCTCTTTCAGCGAAGGTGGGAGACAGCCCTGACTGTATGTGTAGTTATACATGTCCCTAAGTGGACCGGCCAATATTCCTGTAAATTCTTTATAGAATTCAGCTGGAAAGCCATCTGGGCCAAGGTGCCTTACCACTCTGAAGTTGCCTGATTGCGTCAAGTATTTCTTGGATTGTTAGGGGAACATTCAGGACCGATACCTGTTCTGGAGTTAGGTCCGGAAAGGTCAGGTTTTTAAAAAATGTCTGCATCCTCCTAGTTCTGTCTTCGCAATCCTGCAATTTATACAAATCAGAATAAAATTCTCTAAAGATTGCGTTAATCCTTTTATGATCATGAATGAGAATACCCGTACTTTCCTTGATAGACGTGATAGTTTAAGGGGCCTTATTTTTCTTTGCAAGAAATGCTAAGTATCTACCAGGTTTATCGCCAAATTCATATAACCTTTGTTTTGCAAATAATATTTCCCTCTTAGCTGTTTGAGTAAGCGTAGTGTTTAGAGCTGTCCTAAGGGCCATAATCCTTTGCAATTTAATAATAGAAGGTCTATCAGTGTATCCTGTTTCAGCTGCTTTTAAGTGAGCTTCAAGCAGACGCTGTTGTTCTCCCTTTAATTTTTTCTGGGTCGGCGAGTATGAGATGATCAAACCTTGCGTGTAAGCTTTGATGGTCTCCCACATCATTGATGGGTTGCTAGCCGTATCTGAATTAATTTCTAAAAAAGTTTTAAATTCTTGAGAGAAGTACTTTACAAATTTACTATCTTTCATTAGGAAGGGGTCCATACGCCAATGCCGGGGGGACGTCTCATTGTTCCTCGTCTTGATTTCCATATATACAGCAGCGTGATCGGAAATTGTTATATTGTCTATTTTACAGGATGATATGGAATTTTTAAAAAATCGAGGGGGCAAAAAACATATCAATTCTGGTATGGCATTTATGTGGATTGGAGTAAAAAGAAAAGTCTCTGCCCTGTGGATGAAGACATCTCCATACATCTACTAATCCTAATTCTTTGTTCAGATCCACCAATTGTCTAGATCTGGGAGATACTCCTGCAGTACTCTTGGGAATCCTATCTATTTCCGGATCCATAATACAATTAAAATCTCCCCCAATAATTGTATGATGAGCACCGAGAGCCATCAATTTTGAGAAGGCTTCGTTATAAATTTAAAAGGATGTGCCGGGGGCAATACAAATTTAAGATCCCATATTCCTTTCCATTTATAAGGGCTTTAATCAGAATATATCGTCCAGATTCGTCTTTTATCTAATTTAGGATTTTGAAAGGGAGATTCTTCTGAATAAAAATAACGACTCCCCTGCTTTTTGAGCTGAAGGAAGAAAAGAAGGCCTGATGAAATCCACCCTGTCATAATTTCAAGTGTTCTTTATCCAATAAGTGTATCTCCTGTAGGACAGCTATATCAACCCTTTCTTTCTTGAGGTTTGATAATATTTTCTTCCTTTTGACTGGTGAATTACTCCCCTTGACATTCCAGGTGCACCATTTAACTGACTAATCAACCATAATCGTCCAGGCAAATCAGAGATCCCTCGGGAGGGGACCCCTATATCCAGAACATCCCGAGCATAGAGCATATAAAATTCACAAAAAAAAGGCTCTTTAATACACTCACATCAATATAATAAGAAACTATTTCTAAATAAAAAAATGTATTTAAATGGAGATTTTCCCCCTTGTTCCCAGGGGGCATCACTTCCTTTCCAAATGTCCATCATATCCTCTCCCAACCAGTGCCCCACCCTTGACCCAGGTGCCCCTTGATAGGATGTAGAAAATTCTAATATACTACAGAGCTAGAGTTAACAGTGAGCACCCTACCCCCCCACACCAACACCTGGATATATTTGGTAATGATAGTACCATGTATAAAATTACAGCCTCAACAAGTAATAATTAAATATAGTAATACAAAATAACGGGGAAAAACAATCCCGCTCCTAAAGACAGAAATAAAATAGGATAAGGTAACCACCTCCCCCCACCAACATTAACTGGACCCTCCCCCGGCCTATATATACATAAAAAAAAGTGGAAGAAAATCGCTAAGTAGAGAACAAATAAATAAACCCTCTCCTCACCCCCCGGAGATAATATTAAACAGTAAGGTAAAGAAAGGGATTAATATAAAAAAAGGGGAGTGTAGACCGGAGTGGGGGGAGAGCAAAACAACGTCAATTAACTCTTACATTTCATCTAAGAGTGTCCAAAAATTCCTTGGCCTTTTCCGGCGATCTGAAGTTATACACGGACCCTTCATGGTTAAAACGTAGTGTTGATGGGTAGCGCAAGGAGGACTGAATATTTAAGTCCCTTAAACACTTCTTTGCTTCGTCAAACGCCTTCCTCTTGCGGACCAGAGCTGGGGAAAAGTCCTGGAATAACATAATCTTGGATCCTTTATAAATCATGGCTTGGGGATCTTTCCCAAGATTTCTGGAAGCTTCTAAGAGCATCTGCCTCTCCTTGTAGCTCTGCAGCTGGAACAGGACTGGGCGGGGGCGCTGGTTCGAACCGGGCCCATGTATTGCAACCCGGTCGGCCCATTCCACCCTTACCTGGCCGGATCCAGCCTCCAGATTTAAAAGCTGTGGAAGCCACTGTTTGAGAAATGCTGTAAGCTGGCCGTTCGGGAAGGCCCAGCAAACGAATATTTTTTCGACGAACCTCGAGAATCGAGGTTGTCGATGTGAGTCCCTAAGGTGTGGACTCACTGTTCGAGAGTCCGGACCCGATCCACGGCCAATTCTGCTATAGTCTTGGAGGTGCGGCCTTTAGCTCTGCCCCTCCGACTCGGCGCTCGAGTTCCTTGATGTCTCGGTCGTGCTTTTGTAGCGCGGACGAGAGTGAATCCCATAGGCTCTGGGACTCATCGATGAAGGCGTCAATCTCTGCATCGAGTTTAGAGATTATTTCCTCGAGGTTCACCACCGTAGGTAAGTCCCCCGGGGTGGCTGCAGATGCCTCTGCTGCAGCTGGGGAGGGTGGGGAAGGGGTTCCTGCCTGCTGAGAGCTGCGGGCTCCCTTCCCTTTAGTCATTTTTACAGGAGATTAGATTGTTTAAATTCAGTACTGAGCAACTAATTACATTAAGTATAAACTATTTTAAATGATTTGGTGAGTGTGGTGGAGGCGGGTAGCCCACTTTGCCCAAGTCTTGGGAGGAGCACTATAGACTCAGACTTGCTGGGTCATCGCCATCTTGGATCCCCCGGACATGGTTTTAATGTCTCTAAAAACAGTACATACAACAGTACAGCATCAACTTAGATCTTATGCTATTCTCTGGAGTGGGACTAGACTTAACACCTGAAAATGGTTAAATTGTTGAACAGGCAGCAGAGTTTAGAACAGCAAGATTGAAACACAAGAGCGACAGGTGGATATGAAAAGAATGTTGATTTTTTGTAGGAGAATCCAGAAATCAAGGTTACTGTTTAAAAATAAAGTCTCGTCCAGCTCAGCCAGAGATAAAGAGAATTTCTTTTTAACAGGGGACATGTGAAATTTTGCAACCGTTTTCCTCAAAAGTCAATGGCAGAACAGCCTCAAAAGACAGCGATGAGAAGGTCACATGTCCCCTTGCAAAAAATATCACTATAGATGATGGCTCCTCCATTGTGTGGTGGGTGGGTGGGTGGGTGGAGGATGTTTACAACAGACAATATTTCTCACCTTCCATACCTACAAGTTGTTCTCATTTTTGATAGGGTTTCCTGATATTTTTAAATTCTGAAACCCTCCTCCAGGCCCCTGTCCTTATCAAGTTTACAACCAACTGCTGGAACAACAAAAACCTAATTCAAATGAAAAAGTTAAATCCTTTCCCATGGTTTTCTTACTATTTTGTATTTGCACAATAAACAATTTAGCAAGTGAAGTTTAAAACAGACACACCTAGGACAGATGGTGAAAAAATAAAATGATAGAAATTCAGTTTTTTTGTTTCCCTTAAACTTTAAAAATGTCTTTGATATGAAGATACAAGCATTTTTGGCTGTCATTGTGTACAGGTGTGCTTTTTCACAAAGAAAGTTTTTGATGCATATGAAACATCAGGAGCCCAGTTAATTCTGAAGAGCTTAACCGCCCAGACCTTGGGTTTGCATTAATGAGCTATGGGAGGTGATGCATGAAAGAAAACTGATAATTGGATTCTAGCCCATCTGCCCACCACAGATTCTGTTGTTTCGTTAAAATCCTAATGGAAGTGCTAAAAGTGTTACCAAATTACTGCTTTGAAAACAGTTTGGTCCTTAAACCTAAGAAGCTCCTGGAAATCAAGAAATCAAAAATTATTTTGACCACTGCCTCCAACACAGCGCTGCTACTATTTAGCCAGCTGAATTAGAGATGATTGGCTTTCAACGTGGGCATTTTCAAGGATCAACTTTAGTATTAAGGCTCTTCACTGCTACATTTGCTCTCCTAGCACAGGATCACCAGTGAAGAAATAAGGACATAGCAGGGACAGAGATTGTCATGGTCACCCATCACAGAGGGTGCCCATGATAATGCCATGATGTCATCTTATACAACATGGACAGAGTTGTTTTATAGATGGTGAGTGACAATCAATCAATCAGACTGCTTGAACTAGATTATGTTGAGCATGAGTCATCTTGGAGCTGCACTGTTCAGGTAAGCAAACAGTAACCATCAAATTCCTGATAGTTGGTAGCTGGTAGAGAGACTTTAAAGTCAGGTGATGAATGAAAGAACCCCAGCCTTCAACCTGCTTCATCCTGTACCACAATTTAGTTTCTGGTGCAGATAATTTGGCAATTAAATAGTTGGCCAATCAGTCAACTTTCCAACAAATCAGCACCCTTTCCTTCTGTAGTATAAATTCTTGTCCTGATGAGTGCAATGTGCCTCTCACTTTAACAAGATTCAAGTTAAATTTCTGGTGTATCGAGTTACATTAGCACAGGAGGCAGCCATTTGGCCCTTCGACCCTGTGTCATCTTTCTGTAGAGAAATGCAGACCCCCACATTCACTACAGAACCACGCAAATTAATGATCATCCAATTTAAACTTAAACAGAAGTGCTGGAGAAACTCAGCGGATCTCGCAGCATCTGGGGTAAGGAAAGCATGTTTCAGATCCAATATTACTTCTTAGAGCTTCTGAAATAAAATATTAACTGTATTTCAGCCCCCAATAATGCTGCCAGACCTACTGAGTTTCACTTGCTATTTTTATTTCAGATTTCTAGGGTCCACCAGTATATAAGCATTCTTGACTGTCATTTATTTTTGAAATCACTGATCATCTCTACTTGTCTCCCTTGTGGGAACGAATTCTAGGTCTTTACGATTAGCTGCACAAGATAGCTCTTCCTCACTCTTTAAACTGGCTTCCCCTTGCATCATCAGCTGATGAGATCAACTTTCTTGTGTACCTTTCCAAAACCTGCAAAAATCCTGCCTACCTCTAATAAGTTTCCCCTCAAATTCCTTTGTTTCAAAGAGAACACCCACGCATTCTCCAAAATAACCTCACAGCTCTGATAATCCTCCAGGATGCTAAAGGTTTGGCAAGAATGTTATTAAAAGTCATAGGCAGATGGTTGCACTTTGCTGTCAGAGACAGCGGTCGTTTCATGGCATTTGTGATGTACAAAATCTCTTGCCATTTAGAAGTCCAAGTTTGAAAATTGTCTAGATTTGGTTTTAGTTAGTCAAGCTGTCCATTACAGCTACAACACTGACAGCTACCCGACAGCGCAGGAAATTGTCCAGAAATGCCCTGCACAAAAAGCAAGACAAATCCAACCTCGTAATTTACCACCCTCTCAGTCTTGTCATAATCACCAGTAAACTAATGGAAGGGGTCATCAGCAGTGCTATCAAGAGTCACTTGCTTACAATAACCTGCTCACTGACGCTCAGTCCGAGTTCTGCCAGGGTCACTCAGCTCCTGACCTTATTACAGGCTTGGTTCAAACATGGACAGAAGAGTTGAATTCCAGAGGAGAGGGGAGAGTGACAGCCTTGACATCAAACCCGCATTGGATCAACTGTGACATCAAGGAGCTCTAGCAACTGAACTGAACAGAGCTACAAATCTTCTCAAAACTCGCTTAATGAGCTAAATACAATGTTCGATACAATAAGAGCAGGCTAGAAGCAAGGAATCCTAACTGGAATCTTTGTATTGCCTTTGTTACCTCGAGACTAATCAAAAAATGGACTAGTTAAGAACATTAAGTGGTCAACATTGTTAGATGGATATCAGAAATGCAGAATGACTTGTACTAGAAATGACTTAGCTAGAAAAGTATTAATACTCGGGGGAACATGGATTCAAATCCCACCATGGCAGAGGGTGAAATTTAAATACATTAAAGAAAATCTAGAATGAAAATCTTAATCAACCAAGCCAATCGTTGCAAAAACCTATTTGTTCATAATGTTCTTAAGGCAAGGAAATCTACCATCCTTACCTGGTCTGACCTATATGTGACTCTAAACACACATCAAAGCGGCCAATTCTGAACTGACCTCTATGATGGTCCAGCAAGCCACTCAGTACTACATTGCTACAGAGTCTAAAACAAGGAATGAAATCACACAGACCACTCAGCATCGATCTGTGCACTGGAAACAACATTGGCAGCAAGCTCAACCCTATTGATCCTCGTCCCTAACGTGTGGGGCTATGCCACAATTGGGACAGCCATCTCCCACAGAGGTGTCAAATAATAACCTGACCTAGACAATGCCTCAGACACCAATCTGATACTGAAACAATTTGTCCACATTTAAAGCAAGACATGGTTAACATCGAGATTTAGACTGATAAGTGACAGGCTCGCACCACAAGTGCAAGGTAATGATTATCTCCAGCAAAAGGGAATCCAATCAATCATTGTCCTTGACATTCAATGACATTACCATCATTGAATTCCATACTCTCACCATCCTGGGGTTGCCACTGACCAGAAACTGAACTGGACTAGCCACATAGTAACAACTTTCGGCTCGAGATTGAGACTTCTGTGGTAAGTAACTCACCTCCTGGCTCTTCAAACCCTGTCAACCATGTACAAGGAAATCTACCATCCTTACCTAGTCTGGCCTATATATGACTCCAGGTACACATCAAAGTGGTCAATTTAACTGACCTCTGTGATGGTCTAGAAAACCACTCAGTTGTCAGGAATGTCATGAAATATTCTCTATCTGCCTGGAGAAGTGAAGCTCCAACAACACTCAAAAAGCTTGATACCATGTAGGATACAGGGTCCCATGTAAGTGGCACCCAAGCCATCAACATTGATGGCCAGTGGTAGCAGTCATCTACAAGGTGCAATAACTCACTAAGGCTGTAAGCATCTCTGAAAGCCATAGACTCAACTACCGAGAAGGACAAGGACAATATATGCATGCAACAACTCCACCTCCATCAAGTTCTCCTCCAAGCTGCACATTGTCCTGACATGGAATTATATTACTGTTCCTTCATTGTCACTGGATCAAAATCTTGGAACTCCCTTCCTTACAGAACTGAGGACATCTCTAACCCCAAGGACTGCATAGCTTAAAAAGGAAACTCACTATCTCCCTCTCTACGGGAATTAGAAATGGGCAATAAATGGTGGGCTAGCCAATGACACCAACATCCCATGAATTAATTTTTAAAAAACAGATTTCAATATGAACCTCTCAGATTAGCCTGATGTCAGGGTCCCATATTTCAAATGGCAAAATCTGTAATCACAACTGTATTAAGTGGATACATTTCAGCCTGGAATTTCAACAGAGATTATAATCCTACCATAATCCTTCGGGTTTAGCTGCAATAACTAATCTCACTAACAAAGAACATACCCTCCTTCGTTCTTTACTCTTTTGCCTCTCTGAGCTCCTACTCCTCCTCCTCCTCTCCGAGCTCCGACTTCTCTGGCGTCTTTCTGAGCTCCAGTGATTCCTTCCCCTCTCAGAGCTTCGACTCTTCCTCCTCCTCTCTGCACTCCGACTTCTCCTTCTCCTTTCCGAGCTCCAACAACTTCTTCCCCTCTCAGAGCTCCGACTCCTTCCTCTCCCTATTCTCTTTCTCTCTGAACTTCGAGTTCCTGGAGAGAATGAGAAAGACAGACAGATAGGCAGAAACAATGCTTTTTATACAGTAATGAACTGCTCTTGTAATTTTTTGATACATATGTATACAATGGGATATCACTTATTCAATTTGCTTCAGCTTCAGATCACAGAAACAGAAGGAATGCTGTCAGTTACACTGAGCTCTGCACTTATAAAGACTGGAGAGATTACAGCGGACATGTAAATTAGTCACTGAGGCTCTTGATGTCCTTTATTTACAGGTGTTTTCTAATAAAAAAAAAGTGTGCAGCAAGTCAGTTGAAGCAAATGTTCCAAGGTTACGCTACATATCCTGCAGTATTCCTTCATTTATTCATACTGAACTGGGATCATGTTGAGTTCTGAAGCCCTGCCTGTAGGATGTGATTTCAGTCCAGATTATTTGTTAACTTTCAGAGTTCATTGCAATCCTGATGTCCACTTCCAATAAGTAAGGGACATCGCGACCCCAGAAGCTGTTATTCCAGCAGTCTGCATGGGTGAGGATGTGCTCTCACAATGCCTGTATTGTGTTAGCCAGATTGGTGGGAGTCAATTAATTGTGGATTCCTGTTCTGGACTCCTTCCATCATTGTGCTGCTGATGGTAATGCTGAAGTTCCTGGAGGGATTTTTAGGCTCGTCAGAAACTGATGCACATGGCGTAGGGATGCCAACTCTATTATTGGAGGTTTGATCATAAGACATTCTGAGCAATGTTTACTGGCCTCTTGTGCTTTGTTATAGAGTCTCATTTCTTTCTCCCTTAATAAATCTTTCCTTTTTTTAGTTCACCTCTTAATTTGAGCTAATGTGGATTTCACCATTCTAACATTTCTTTGTTCATACCCAGAGCAGTTTATTTTGCAAGACTTTCTCATTTTCATGAATCTGGTTAAATTCCAGATGCCTTGAAGTTTCCCTTTCACATTTTCCTAAGCAGTCTTAAAATATCATTCACCATCGATGTAGAAGCAGAAGTAGGACATTCAGTCTATTGCTCCACCATTCAATGGGATCACAAATCAACTCCGCTTTCTTGATTCTACCCATAATCTCTTGCTAATTAAAAATCTGTCTCTCTCAGGCTTGAGATTCTAAATGACCTAGCCGCAAAAGTTGTCTGCATTGCCTAGATCGGTGCAGCTTCAACAACACTCAAGAAGCTTGACAGTATCCAGACAAAACAGTCCACTTGATTGGCATTACATCCAGAAACATCCATTCCCTCCACCGCTGATTAGATTAAATTAGATTCCCTACAGTGTGGAAACAGGTCCTTCGGCCCAACAAGTCCATACCGACCCTCCAAAGAGTAACCCACCCCCCTCTGACTAATGCAGCTAACAACTAATCAATTTAGCATGGCCAATTCACCTGACCTGCACATCTTTGGACTGTGGGAGGAAACCGGAGCACCCGGAGGAAACCCACGCAGACATGGAGAGAATGTGCAAACTCCACACAGACAGTCACTCAAGGCTGGAATCGAACCTGGGACCCTGGTGTTGTGAGGCAGCAGTGCTAACCACTGAGCCACCATTCTCAGTCAAAAATCACACTACTGAAAATGTGTTGCTGGAAAAGCGCAGCAGGTCAGGCAGCATCCAAGGAGCAGGAGAATCGACATTTCGGGCATGAGCCCTTCTTCAAAAATCACACTACACTAGGTTATAGTCCAGCAGGGTTTATTTGAAATCACAAACTTTTGGAGCAACTCTCCTTTGTCAGGTGCAGTGAGAGAGGGCACACTGACACAGAATTTATAGGCAGACAGATCAAAGGATCATACAATTGGTGTAAGTGGAGTGAACAAACCTAAAATGGGTGACGGAATCACAGTCAGTCAGTGAGGCATTTTATAAATTCTAGCTTTCAGAACAAGACCAGCCTGATTTAAAACTTGGAGACAGGTTAAGACCATAAGACCATAAGACATAGGAGTGGAAGTAAGGCCATTCGGCCCATCGAGTCCACTCCGCCATTCAATCATGGCTGATGCGCATTTCAGCTCCACTTGCCAGCGTTCTCCCCGTAGCCCTTAATTCCTCTAGACAACAAGAACCTATCAATCTCGGCCTTGAAGACATTTAGCGTCCCGGCTTCCACTGCACTCCGTGGCAATGAATTCCACAGGCCCACCACTCTCTGGCTGAAGAAATGTCTCCGCATTTCCGTTCTGAAATGACCCCCTCTAATTCTAAGGCTGTGTCCACGGGTCCTAGTCTCCTCGCCTAACAGAAACAATTTTCTAGCATCCACCTTTTCAAAGCCATGTATTATTTTGTACGTCTCTATTAGATCTCCCCTTAATCTTCTAAACTCCAACGAATACAACCCCAGTATCCTCAGCCGTTCCTCATATGCTAGACCTGTCATTCCAGGGATCATCCGTGTGAATCTCCGCTGGACACGTTCCAGTGCCAGTATGTCCTTCCTGAGGTGTGGGGACCAAAACTGGACACAGTACTCCAAATGGGGCCTAACCAGAGCTTTATAAAGTCTTAGTAGTACATCTCTGCTTTTATATTCCAACCCTCTTGAGATAAGAGACAACATTGCATTCGCTTTCTTAATCACAGACTCAACCTGCATGTTTACCTTTAGAGAATCCTCGACTAGCACTCCCAGATCCCTTTGTGCTTTGGCTTTATTAAGTTTCTCACCATTTAGAAAGTAGTCCATTCCTATATTCTTTTTGCCAAAGTGCAAGACCTCGCACTTGCTCACGTTAAATTCCATCAGCCATTTCCTGGACCACTCTCCCAACCTGTCTAGATCCTTCTGTAGCCTCCCCACTTCCTCAGTACTACCTGCCTGTCTACCTAACTTTGTATCATCGGCAAACTTCGCTAGAATGCCCCCGGTTCCCTCATCCAAATCATTAATATATAATGCGAACAGCTGTGGCCCCAGCACCGAACCCTGCGGGACACCGCTCGTCACCGGCTGCCATTCTGAAAAAGAACCTTTTATCCCAACTCTCTGCCTTCTGTTAGATAGCCAATCCTCAATCCATCCCAGCAGCTCACCTCGAACACCATGGGCCCTCACCTTGCTCAGCAGTCTCCCGTGTGGCACCTTATCAAAGGCCTTTTGAAAGTCCAGATAGACCACATCCACTGGGTTCCCCTGGTCTAACCTACTTGTTACCTCTTCAAAAAATTCCAACAGGTTTGTCAGGCATGACCTCCCTTTACTAAATCCATGTTGACTTGTTCTAATCAGACTCTGCTCTTCCAAGAATTTAGAAACCTCATCCTTAATGATGGATTCTAGAATTTTACCAACAACCGAGGTTAAGCTGATTGGCCTATAATTTTCCATCTTTTGCCTTGATCCTTTCTGAATGAGGTTTCACACCTACAATTCAATGTCTGACCTGTGGTGTCACCTTTTGTATCTCTGCCTGATTGAAGTCTGGAACGTTATGCAGAAACTGATGAAATCTTTAATTATCTCGAGGCAGAGACTTGAAACAGATTCTGAATTTGCATCTTAATCAATCAAAACTCACCTCTCCTTTCTAACAGTTCTCCATCAGCCATTTTAGGTTTGTTCACTTGACTTACACCAATTGTATGATCCTTTGATCTTTTAGCCTAGAAACTCTGTGTTACTGTGCTCTCTCTCTCTCACTGCACCTGATGAAGGAGTGCCGCTTCAAAAGCTTGAGATTTCAAATAAACCTGTTGGACTATAACCTGGCATAATGTGATTTTTGACTTTGTCCACCCTAGTCCAACACCAGCACCTCCACATCACTGATGGTCAGTAGCAGCATTTACTATCTCCAAGAGGCACTGCTGAAATTCACCAAAGATCCTTAGACAGCACCATCCAAACCCAGGATCAGCACCATTTAGAAGGACGAGGGCAGCAATAAGTGGAAACACCAGACCTGCAAATATCCCTCTAAGGCACTCAACATCCTGACTTGAAATACTGTATATCACCGTTCCTTCAGCATTGTTGGAACAAACTCCTGGGACTCTCTTCCAAAGGGCATTATGATCCAACACAAGGACTGCACTGACTCAAGAAGGCAGTTCACCACCATCTTCTCAAGTGGCAAGTAGAGATGGTGCAATAAATATTGATCCAGCTCGTAATGCTGACATCCCATGAGTGAATTATAAATTCCCCATGAATATTTAGATTAGATTAGTTTACTTACAGTGTGGAAACAGGCCCTTTGGCCCAACAAGTCCACACCGACCCGCCGAAGCGCACCCACTCAGACCCATTCCCCTACATTTACCGCTGCACCTAACACTATGGGCAGTTTAGCGTGGTCAATTCACCTAATCTGCACATTTTTGGACTGTGGGAGGAAACCGGAGCACCCGGAGGAAACACATCCAGACACGGGGAGAATGTGCAAACTCCACACAGTCAGTTGCCTGAGGCGGGAATTGAACCCAGGCCTCTGGCGCTGTGAGGCAGCAGTGCTAACCACTGTGCCACCGTGCCGTCCACCATTTAGTTCCCATGAATATTTTGACCTCCTTGTAAAACATGTCCCTGTAATGGTTGTAACTGCACATCCATTAATCTTGATTTGTGCCATAATTCTGAATACTATAGAGAGACATTAATTTTGCCTTTTTACCATTTTCCCCCTCTTTGAACTTATTTGCTACTCCTTTTTTAAAATAATCATAGATTGTGTCGCTTCCTGTCCCACCCTAGGTAGCACTGCTGCTCTGCAATGCCAGAATTGCAGCTTTTCTGTATTATACTCCAAATTAAGTGCTAATGCATGTTCACTTTGGATAAATACTTCTCGACATCATTATACTCAAGAACTTTACAGCTAGCAGACAGCTTTCCTTTCCAACTCATGGTATGTGTTTCAAAGCAAGGCCATGTGGTAATGTATTAATTGGATACATTGCTGAGCCACCTTTCTCAATTCTCCGCTTCTCTTAAATGCCCTTACTTGATCGTGAAGATCTGCGTTTGTAACCATCCTTCGCTCTGTGTCTGTGCTTTCTATTATCATCATTTTCCTGCTTCCTCGAATCTCGATTGTTAGTTTGGGTATCGCTTTTCCCACGAACAGATGGCCTGAAGTGGAGTCAAAATACAATAAATTTTGCATCCTATTAGAATCTTATAAATACAATCATAATTAATTCAGTTAGGGAAAATAAGAAAAATATAATGGAAGCTTGTTAATGTAGGTCACTTATTTTGTTGAGCACCTATCAACCACTTGTTCAGTGACACTGCACCATGTAACACACAGGAAAAGTACAGGGTTAAATTCCCAAGGTGCTGAGCTGGAAAGGAGCAAAATGGCACCAGTCATTCCAGGAAAAGAGGTGAACAGTTGGGTACAAGTGGTGATACACAGAGACAGGGTAAAGAAAGGTCACCAGGAAGGACATCTGGGTAATCCAAGATGGAGGACAGGAAAAATTTCTGGCTGCAACAGTCATAGAGATGTCCAGCATGGAAACAGACCCTTCGGTCCAATTCTTCCATGCCAACCAGATATCCCAACCCAATCTAGTCTCACCTGCCAGCACCCGGCCCATATCCCTCCAAACTCTTCCTATACCCATCCAAATGCCTCTTAAAATGTTGCATTTGTACCAGCCTCCACCACTTTCTCTGGCAGCTCATCCCATTCACGTACCATCCTCTGTGTGAAAAGGTTGCCCCTTAGGTCTCTTTTATATCTTTCCCCTCTCACCCTAAACCTATGCTCTCTAGTTCTGGACTCCCCGACCCAGGGAAAAGACTTTGTCTATTTATCCTATCCATGCCCCTCATAGTTTTGTAAACCTCTATAAGGTCACCCCTCAGCCTCCGACACTCCAGGGAAATCAGCCCCAGCCTCTCTCTATAGCTTAAATCCTCCAACCCTGGCAATATCCTTTTCTGTAAATCTTTTCTGAACCTTTTCGAGTTTCACAACATCTTTCCAATAGGAAGGAGACCAGAATTGCACGCAATATTCCAACAGTGGCCTAACCAATGCCCTGTACAGCTGCAACATGACCTCCCAACTCCTGTACTCAATACTCTGACCAATAAAGGAAAGCATACCAAACACCTTCTTCACTATCCTATCTACCTGTGACTCCACTTTCAAGGAGCTACGAACCTGCACTCCAAGGTCCCTTTGTTCAGCAACACTCCCTAGGACCTTTCCATTAAATGTATAAGTCCTGCTAAGATTTGCTTTCCCAAAATGCAGCACCTCGCATTTATCTGAATTAAACTCCATCTGTCACTTCTCAGTCCATTGGCCCATCTGGTCCAGATCCTGCTGTAATCTGAGGTAACCCTCTTCGCTGTCCACTACACCTCCAATTTTGGTGTCATCTGCAAACTTACTAACTGTACCACTTATGCTCGCATCCAAATCATTTATGGAAATGACAAAAAGTTGAGGACCCAGTACCGATCCTTGTGGCACTCCACTGGTCACATGCCTCCAGTCTGAAAAACAACCCTCCACCACCACCCTCTGTCTTCTACCTTTGCGCCAGTTCTGTATCCAAATGGCTAGTTCTCCCTGTATTCCATGAGATCTAACCTTGCTAATCAGTGTCCCATGGGGAACCTTGTCGAACGCCTTACTGAAGTCCATATAGATCACATCTACTGCTCTGCCCTCATCAATCAGCTGCTCCTTTTTTGAGGTACTTTAGGTGCTGGAGGTGATTTTCCTCAAATTCCAGGAGCAACAATTACTGTTTCATATGCTGTTGCATTGTTTTGGAATGTTGGGAAAAAGAAAGTCAAAACAACAGCAGTTTTAAAACAGAGAAGAGACAAAGTAAGCACATGGTGAGGACAGTGCAGGAGAGAGAGAGAGAGAGAGAGAGAGAGAGAGAGAGAGAGAGAGAAAGAGAGAGAGAGAGAGAGAAAGAGAGAGAGAGAGAGTAACCTGCACAGTTACTGCTTTTGCTGTCATGTACCGCTGGACATCGGGAGTGCATCTGGGAAAATTAACAAACAGTGAAATTCACAACTAATCTTGGAGGAACTGCTGGGCGAAGTTCACAGCACAGAATCAGATAAGTTAATCGTTGTTTTAAGTGTGTCCAAAAGAAAGGCTGCAGTAGTGATAAGAGTGGGGTTTTTTTCTTGATTATGTGTTTTTGGAGATATGTCTCTTGATTAAACTTGTCATAACTATTAATTTAGCCTGGGGCAGTGTTTTGTAGAGGAGTAAGACGGTGTTATTTTCTAGGTCTGTAAATTGTGAAGGAGCAAAAACGGCCTTTCGTACAGTGATATGTACTTCTTGTCAGATGTGGGAGTTTAAAGAGAGGTTAAGGGTTACTGTGGATTATATCTGCAGTAAAGGGGCGACATGGTGGTACAGTGGTTAGCACTGCTGCCTCACAGCGCCAGAGACCTGGGTTCAATTCCCACCTCGGGCAACTGACTGTGTGGAGTTTGCACATTCTCCCAGTGTCTGCGTGGGTTTCCTCTGGGTGCTCTGGTTTCCTCCCACAGTCCAAAGATGTGCAGGTCAGGTGAATTGGCCTGTAGTGTTAGGTAAGGGGTAAATGTAGGGGTATGGGTGGGTTGCTCTTCGACGGGTCAGTGTGGACTTGTTGGGCCAAAGGTCCTGTTTCCACACTGTAAGTAATCTAATCTAATCTAAATGCTGTTGGATGCGAATCTTATCAGATCAAATGGATTGGTTGGAGAGACAGATAGAAGCAATGAGGAATTTGCAACAGCAACAGTGTGTGATGGATAGCAGTTATAGGAAGGGGGGAAAGTCTCAGATACAGTCACACAGATGGGTTAACTCCAGGAAAGGTAAGAGAGGTAGGCAGCTAGTGCAGGAGTCTTTTGTGGATATACCCATTTCAAACAGGTATGCTGTTTTGGAAAATGAAGGGGGTGATGGATTCTCAAGGGAACATAGCATGAACAGCCAAGTTTCTGGTATTGAGACTGGCTCTAATGCAATGAGGGGTACGTCGGGTTCCAAGAGATCAATTGTGTTAGGAGATTCTCTAATCCAAGGTACAGACAGACGTTTCTGTGGCCAGCAGCAAAAAAGCAGAATGGTGTGTTGCTTCCCTGGTGACAGGGTCAAGGATGTCTCAGAGAGGGTGCAGAATGTTCTCATGGAGGAGAGGGGCCAGCAAGAGGTCACTGTCCACATTGGAACCAACGATATTGGAAGGGAAAAGGATGAGATTCTGAAGGGAGATTACAGAGAGTTAGGCAGAAATTTAAAAAGGAGGTCCTCGAAAGTAATAATATCTGGATTACTCCTGGTGCTACGAATTAGTGAGAGCAGGAATAGGAGGATAGAGCAGATGAATGCATGGCCGAGGATCTGGTGTATGGGAGAATGATTCACATTTTTGGATCATTGGAATCTCTTTTGGGGTAGAAGTGACCTGTACAAGAAGGACAGATTGCACCTAAATTGGAAGGGGACTATATACTGGCAGGGAGATTTGCTAGAGCTGCTTTGGAGGATTTAAATGTTGGAGGGTGGGACCCAGGGAGATAGTGAGGAAAGAGATCAATCTGAGACTGGTACAGCTGACAACAGAAGTGAGTCAAACAGTCAGGGCAAGCAGGGACAAGGTAGGACTAATAAATTAAACTGCATTTATTGCAATGGAAGGGGCCTAACAGGGAAGGCAGATGAACTGAGGGCATGGTTAGGAACATGGGACTGAGGTATCATAACAATTACAGAAACATGGCTCAGGGATGGACAGGACTGGCAGCTTAATGTTCCAGGATACAACTGCTGCAGGAAGGATAGAAAGGGAGGCAAGAGAGGAGGGGGAGTGGCATTTTTGATAAGGGACAACTGTGCTGAGGGAGAATATTTCTGGAAATACATCCAGGGAAGTTATTTTAGTAGAACTGAGAAATGAGAAAGGGATGATCACCTTACTGAGATTGTATTATAGACCCCTAATAGTCAGCATGAAATTGAGAAACAAACTTGTAAGGAAATCTCAGCTATCAGTAAGAATAATAGGGTGGTTATGGTAGGGGATTTTAACTTTCCAAACATAGACTGGGAGTGCCAGAGTGTTAAGGGTTTAGGTGGAGAGGAATTTGTTAAGTGTGTACAAGACAATTTTCTGATTCAGTATGTGGATGTACTTACCAGAGAAGGTGCAAAACTTGACCTACTCTTGGGAAATAAGACCAGGCGGGTTACTGAGGTGTCAGTGGGGAAGCACTTTGGGGCCAGCGACCATAATTCCATTAGATTTAAAATAGTGATGGAAAAGGATAGACCAGAGCTAAAAGTTGAAGTTCTAAATTGGAGAAAGGCTAATTTTGACAGTATTAGACAAGAACTTTCAAAAGATGATTGGGGGCAGATGTTTGCAGGTAAAGGGACAGCTGGAAAATGGGAAGACTTCAGAAATGAGATAACAAGAATCCAATGAAAATATATTCCTGTCAGGGTGAAAAGAAAGGCTGGTAGGTATAGGGAAGGATGGATAACTAAAGAAATTGAGGATTTGGTTAAGAAGAAGAAGGAAGCATATGTAAGGTATAGACAGGATAGGTCGAGTGAATCCTTAGAACAGTATAAAGGAAGTAGGAGTATCCTTAAGAGGGAAATCAGGAGGGCAAAAAGGGGACATGAGATAGTTCTGGCAAATAGAATTAAGGAGAATCCAAAGAGTTTTTACAAATACATTAAGGACAAAAGAGTAACTAGGGAGAGAACAGGGCCCCTCAAAGATCAGCAAAGAGACCTTTGTGTGGAGCTGCAGAAATTGGGGGAGATACTAAATGAGTACTTTGCATCAGTATTGACTGTGGAAAAGGATATAGAATATATAGACTGTAGGGAAATAGATGGTGACATCTTGCAAAATGTACAGATTACAGAGGAGGAAGTGCTGGATGTCTTGAAACGATTAAGGTGGATAAATCCCTAGGACCTGATCAGGTGTACCCGAGAACTCTGTGGGAAGCTAGAGAAGTGATTGCTGGCCTCTTACTAAGGTATTTGTATCATCAATAGTCACAGGTGAGGTGCCGGAAGACTGGAGGATGGCAAACGTGGTGCCACTGTTTAAGAAGGGTGGTAAGGACAAGCCAGGGAACTATAGACCAGTGAGCCTGACCTCAGTGGTGGGCAAGTTGTTGGAGGGAATCCTGATGGACAGGATGTATGTGTATTTGGAAAGGTAAGGACTGATTAGGGATAGTCAACATGGCATTGTGTGTGGGAAATCATGTCTCACAAACTTGATTGAGTTTTTTGAAGACGTAACAAAGAAGATTGATGAGGGCAGAGCAGTAAACGTGATCTATATGGACTTCAGTAAGGCGTTCAACAAGGTTCCCCCTGGAAGACTGATTAGCAAGGTTAGATCTCACGGAATACAGGGAGAACTAGCCATTTGGATATAGAACTGGCTCAAAGGTAGAAGACAGAGGGTGGTAGTGGAAGGTTGTTTTTCAGACTGAAGGCCTGTGACCAGTGGAGTGCCACAAGGATCGGTGCTGGGCCCTCTACTTTTTGTCATTTACATAAATGCCTTGGATGCGAGCATAAGAGACACAGTTAGTAAGTTTGCAGATGACACCAAAATTGGAGGTGTAGTGGACAGCGAAGAGGGTTACCTCAGATTACAACAGGATCTGGATCAGATGGGCCAATGGGCTGAGAAGTGGCAGATGGAGTTTAACTCAGATAAATGAGAGGTGCTGCATTTTGGGAAAGCAAACTTAGCACTTAACGGTAAGGTTCTAGGGAGTGCAGGTTCATAGCTCCTTGAAAGTGGAGTCACACGTAGATAGTATAGTGAAGGCAGCGTTGGTATGCTTTCTTTTATTGGTCAGAGTATTGTTGAAAGATTGGAGCGACTGGGCTTGTATACCCTTGAGTTTAGAAGACTGAGAGGGGATCTGATTGAGACATATAAGATTATTAAAGGATTGGACACTCTGGAGGCAGGAAACATGTTTACACTGATGGGTGAGTGCTGAACTAGAGGACACAGCTTAAAAGTAAGGGGTGGACCATTTAGGACAGAGATGAGAAGAAACTTCTTCACCCAGAGAGTGGTGGCTGTGTGGAATGCTCTGCCCCAGAGGGCAGTGGAGGCCCAGTCTCTGGATTCGTTTAAGAAAGAGTTGGATAGAGCTCTGAAGGATAGTGGAATCAAGGGTTATGGAGATAAGGCTGGAACAGGATACTGATTAAGGATGATCAGCCATGATCATAATGAATGGTGGTGCAGGCTTGAAGGGCAGAATGGCCTTCACCTGAATCTATTGTCTATTATTGAGTACAGGAGTTGGGAGGTCATGTTGCGGCTGTACAGGACATTGGTTGGCCACTGTTGGAATATTGCGTGTAATTCTGGTCTCCTTCCTGTTGGAAAGGCGTTGTGAAACTTGAAAGGGTTCATAAAAGATTTACAAGGATGTTGCCAAGGTTGGAGGATTTGAGCTATAGGGAGAGGCTGAACAGGCTGGGGCTGTTTTCCCTGGAGCGCCGGAGACTGAGGGGTGACTTTATAGAAGTTTATAAAATCATTAGGGGCATGGATAGGGTAAATAGGCACAAAGGTTTTTTCCTGGGGTTGGGGAGTCCAGAACTAGAGGGCACAGGTTTAGAGTGAGAGGGGAAAGATATGAACGAGACCTAAGGGGCAACTGTTTCACACAGAGGGTGGTACGTGTATGGAATGAACTGCCAGAGGAAGTGGTGGAGGCTGGTACAATTGCAACATTTAAGAGGCATTTGGATGGGTATATGAATAGGAAGGGTTTGGAGGGATATGGGCCGGGTGCTGGCAGGTGGGACTAGATTGGGTTGAGATATCTGGTCGGCATGGACAGGTTGGACCGAAGGGTCTGTATCAATGCTGTACATCTCTATGACAGGAGAGGAAGTAATGAGGGTGAGAGTGTTAAGTTCTTTTACTCCTGAGATTCTTACACACTTGTTGCAACGGCAACACACCAACATCAGTGAACAAGCAACCAAATTTATTATACACAGTACACTACAGGTTTTCTGGAGGAACCTTCAACACACACCTCGCAGAGCTTACTGGGACATTGCAAAAAGCTCCCTCTGAACAAAGGAAACAGTTAAAGTTTATTAAAGCTTGTACAAGCAAGACCATCCTCTCTGACCACGCTCCCAACCTCACCTCAACCCTCCTGCCCCCAGAAGGCATGTGAGGTTGAGTCAAGATGAGGCACTCAACAAACAAAGCACATACAGGTCAGATGCCCATGCCTACAGACCACTCCCCACAGTCACATGCCACTCAAGACAACCCCCTGTCACTCACAGTCACATGTTATGATTTGGAGATGCTGGTGTTGGACTGGGGTATACAAAGTTAAAAATCACACAACACCAGGTTATAGTCCAACAGGTTTAATTGGAAGCAGGTGGTTGAAGGAACTGTGCTCCGAAAGCTAGTGCTTCCAATTAAACCTGTTGGACTATAACCTAGTGTTGTGTGATTTTTAACCTAGCCATCGTTACCCCAGGTACAATGGCAGGATGAGATCATCCTTGGAGATAATGCAAATGCTAATGCTCTAATCCTGGGGAATGATTATGCAGATGATTTCCTAACTCAGTGATTTCCCAAAGACAATGAAGGTGTGAGATACCTCTGGCCAGAAAGCATTTCTGAATGATAGAGATTGAATTGATAGTTTAACTTGACAATAGCAGGGAAGTAATGCCTAAATGAAGTGTAAATTACAATGGATAGTCATCCACATTCTTTCATGGCTTTCACCCCACCCAAAGACAGTGCAGCTTAATCCTTTAATATTACATTAATGATTAGATTAGATTCCCTACAGTGTGGAAACAGGCCCTTTGGCCCAACAAGTCCACACCGACCCTCAGAAGAGCAACCCACCCATACCTATTCCCCTACCCCTAACACTATGGGCAATTTAGCATGGCCAATTCACCTGACTTGCACATCTCTGGATTGTGGGAGGAAACCGGAGCACCCGGAGGAAACCCACGCAGACACAGAGAGAATGTACAAACTCCACACAGACAGTTGCCTGAGGTGGGAATTGAACCCGGATCCCTGGCGTTGTGAGGCAGAAGTGCTAACCACTGTGCCGCCGTGAGAGATAGTCCAGAGAGATAGTCCCATTTAATCTTTTAACATTAGAAAAGGACAGAGAAAGTTGGATTGAAACAGAGTCACCATGTTTAAAGTTTGTGAGATTTGTAGCTCAGGTGCTCATTGTTGTGGTTCTGTTCGCCGAGCTGGGAATTTGTGTTGCAGACGTTTTGTCCCCTGTCTAGGTGACATCCTCAGTGCTTGGGAGCCTCCTGTGAAGCACTTCTGTGATCTTTCCTCCAGCATTTGTAGTGGCTTGAATCTGCCGCTTCTGGTTGTCAGTTCCAGCTGTCCGCTGCAGTGGTCGGTATATTGGGTCCAGGTCGATGTGCTTATTGTTTGAATCTGTGGATGAGTGCCATGCCTCTCGGAATTCCCTGTCTGTTCTCTGTTTGGCTTGTCCTATAATAGTAGTGTTGTCCCAGTCGAATTCATGTTGCTTGTCATCTGGGTGTGTGGCTACTAAGGATAGCTGGTCATGTCGTTTCGTGGCTAGTTGGTGTTCATGGATGCGGATCGTTAGCTGCCTTCCTGTTTGTCCTATGTAGTGTTTTGTGCAGTCCTTGCATGGGAGTTTGTACACTACATTGGTTTTGTAATCCCATGCAAGGACTGCACAAAACACTACATAGGACAAACAGGAAGACAGCTAACGATCCGCATCCATGAACACCAACTAGCTACGAAACTACACGACCAGCTATCCTTAGTAGCCACACACACAGATGACAAGCAACATGAATTCGACTGGGACAACACTACCATTATAGGGCAAGCCAAACAGAGAACAGCCAGGGAATTCCTAGAGGCATGGCATTCATCCAGAGATTCAATCAATAAACACATCAACCCGGACCCAATATACCAACCACTGCAGCGGACAGCTGGAACTGACAACCGGAAGCAGCAGATTCAAACCAAATGCCGGAGGAAAGATCACAGAAGTGCTTCACAGGAGGCTCCCAAGCACTGAGGAGGCTCCCAAGCACTGAGGATGTGACCTAGACAGGGGACAAAATGTCTGCAACACAAATTCTCACCATGTTTATTTCATGAGTCGGATGTATATTATCAGCTAATGCTGCCTTCATAGGTGAAAGAGTCAATTATCCATAATGGCAGATACAAGAACAAAACCCACTTTGGCTATCAGTACCAAGCTATTATTCAACCAGAGTTTCAGCATTATCCTGGCAGCAGGAGTGCCAGTAAAAGGGTACTGACTAAAATGCCTTGAATCGCATAACACAGAAGAGGCAAAGTGTCGCCAGGCCCGGACCAGATTTGTCCTCGGCTGCTTTGGGAAATGAGAAATGCAATTGCGTTGCCACTTGCGAAGATCTTTGCATCCTCGCTCTCCACTGGAGTCGTACCTGAGGACTGGAGAGAGGCAAATTTAATTCCTCTCTTCAAGAAAGGAAATAGGGAAATCCCCAGCAATTACAGAAAAGTAAGTCTCACGTCTGTTGTCTGCAAGGTGTTAGAAAGGATTCTGAGGGATAGGATTTATGACCATCTGGAAGAGCATGGCTTGACTAAATGCAGTCAACACGGCTTTGTGAGGGGCAGGTCATGCCTCACAAACCTTATCGAGTTCTTTGAGGATGTGACTAGAAAAGTTGATGAGGGTCGAGCTGTGGGTGTGGTGTATATGGACTTCAGCAAGGTATTTGATAAGGTTCCCCATGGTAGGCTCATTCAGAAGGTCAGGAGGAATGGGATACAGGGGAACTTAGCTGTCTGGATACAGAATTGGCTGGCCAACAGAAGACAGCAAGTGGTAGTAGAAGGAAAATATTCTGCCTGGAAGTCTGTGGTGAGTGGTGTTCCACAGGGCTCTGTCCTTGGGCCTCTACTGTTTGTAATTTTTATTAATGACTTGGATGAGGGGATTGAAGTATGGGTCAGCAAGTTTGCAGACGACACAAAGGTTGGAGGTGTCGTTGACAGTATAGAGGGCTGTTGTAGGCTGCAGCGGGACATTGACAGGATGCAGAGATGGGCTGAGAGGTGGCAGATGGAGTTCAACCTGGATAAATGCGAGGTGATTCATTTTGGAAGGTCGAATTTGAAAGCAGAGTACAGGATTAAGGAGAGGATTCTTGGCAGTGTGGAGGAACAGAGGGATCTTGGTGTGCAGGTACATAGATCCCTTAAAATGGCCACCCAAGTGGACAGAGTTGTTAAGAAAGTATATGGTGTTTTGGCTTTCATTAACAGGGGGATTGAGTTTAAGAGTCGTGAGATCTTGTTGCAGCTCTATAGAACTTTGGTTAGACCGCACTTGGAATACTGCGTCCAGTTCTGGTCGCCCTATTATAGGAAAGATGTGGATGCTTTGAAGAGGGTTCAGAGGAGGTTTACCAGAATGCTGCCTGGACTGGAGGGCTTATCTTATGAAGAGAGGTTGACTGAGCTTGGACTTTTTTCATTGGAGAAAAGGAGGAGGAGAGGGGACCTAATTGAAGTATACAAGATAATGAGAGGCATACATAGAGTCGATAGCCAGAGACTATTTCCCAGGGCAGAAATGACTAACACGAGGGGTCATAGTTTTAAGCTGGTTGGAGGAAAGTATAGAGGGGATATCAGAGGCGGGTTCTTTACACAGAGAGTTGTGAGAGCATGGAATGCGTTGCCAGCAGCAGTTGTGGAAGCAAGGTCATTGGGGACATTTAAGAGACTGCTGGACATGCATATGGTCACAGAAATTTGAGGGTGCATACATGAGGATCAATGGTCAGTACAATATCATGGGCTGAAGGGCCTGTTCTGTGCTGTACTGTTCTATGTTCTATGATGCCAAAAACACCGGAAAGGCAAAGTTGGAGAGGCTTTATGGTGCTTTAAAGTCAGCATGTACTCTGAATACCATGTGCTGGTCCAATCAGGAATATTGTCAGAGAAGGTGAGGACTGCAGATGCTGGAGTGTAGGTTAAAATCTTCTAGGAGCGATTCCTGAAGAAGGGCTCATGCCCGAAATGTCGATTCTCCTGTTCCTTGAATGCTGCCTGACCTGCTACACTTTTCCAGCAATACATTTTCAATCAGGAATATTGGCCAATCAATGTAAAGATTCTGAGGCAGGAGAAGTTTTTTTTGAGTGTGCTTCACCAAAAGAAAACAAGAGTATATAGATTAGGATTAAAACTGTTATAGAACAAGAAAAAAACAAAACAAAGATCAAAATGGAGATTAAGAGATCAAAGGAAATGAATGGGGTAAAAATAAGTTACATCCAAAAAAACCATATCCATGAGTCCTAGAAGCAAGATGTTGGAACTCAGGGCTGTTGCGGCAATTAGCAACTGTGTTGACTGAAGATCTCAAAACAAAACTCCTGTTTAAGGTGAAGTTAAGTTCTCAGCAAGGGCATACTACACAGGGAAAAAAAACATAGATTAGAGGATGGGACTAGCTGTATTGGTTTATTTGTAGGGGATAATGTAAATTCATTTTATCTAAGTTGACCTGGCCTCTGTGACTGATGCATTTTGTAAATTGAGATTGAAGGGTGTGGGTGGCACAGTGGCTCAGTGGTTAGCACTGCTGCCTCACAACGCCAGAGACCCGGGTTCAATTCCCACCTCAGGCGCCACTGACTGTGTGGAGTTTGTACATTCTCCCTGTGTCTGCGTGGCTTTCCTCCGGGTGCTCCGGCTTCCTCCCACAGTCCAAAAATGTGCAAGTTACTAAATTGACTATAGTGTTAGGTGAAGGGGAATGGGTCTGGGTGGATTGTGCTTTGGCGGGTCGGTGTGGATGTGTTGGGCCGAAGGGCCTGTTTCCACACTGTAATCTAATCTAATCAGATGGCAGGGATAAACAAAATACTGGATTAGTGGTGCTGGAAGAGCACAGCAGTTCAGGACCAGCACCACTAATCCAGTATTTGATTTTCAGCATCTGCAGTCATTGTTTTTACCCGGGATAAACAAAATGACCACTGAGCATAGGAAGGTGTTTTCAACAAGGAAAAAAAAGGAAAGATTGCATGTATATAGTGCTCATCTCAATATTCTTAAGCATCACACTACCATACGATCAATGAAACTATAATCATTGTTGGAATGTAGGAAATCTGACAGCTAATTTGCACTCAGCAGAGTTCCACAAAAAAAAATGTGATAATGACCCAAGTAATCAATATTTTTACAATATCAAGGACCAAGACAATGGGGCTAAGCCACCTTCTCATCTTCAAAATGATGCCTTTGGATCTTTTACATCCATGCATACAGACAGATGGGCTTTGGTTAACATCTCATTTGAAAAACAACACCTCAGATAGTTCAATACACCCCCAGCACCATATGACGGTGTCATGTGTTTCCAACTGAGTCGTTGCTGATGCACATTACTAACTATGTAATCGAAAGGGAATTTCATGAGTTTCCACTGGGTCACAAGAAGAGGGGTCAGGTTATATAATGTAGAAATAATCAAGGTCTGCACCCTAAAAAATGCAGCATCACAGAAAACTTCACAGGAAATCTAAGACTCTGGCAGTTCTTAGCTGGTCTAGAATGTTAGCTAACATTAGAATTCTTCCACAGGTGATGCAGAAAATTGTACCCCTTTCAACTTGACTAACTGTAGTCGCTATATGTCTCCTTTCCATTGGGGAGACCAAACAGAGACTGTGTGTTTGCTTTGCAGAACACCTCCACTCAGTTAACAATCATGACCCTGATTTGTGGACCTTGCCATTCCATTATGCCATCTTGCATGCGTGCTTGCATTTCTGTGCTAGACTCACTGTAGTACTCCAGTGAAGATTAAATCAAGCCAAATGAACATCACCTCATCTTTTAGAAAGGCATTTTAAGAACAAAGAAAAGAACAGAGAAAATTACAGCACAGGAACAGGCCATTTGGCCCTCCAAGCCTGTATCTATCCAGATTCTCTACCTAAACCCATTGCCTATTTTCTAAGGGTCTGTATCCCTCTGCTCCCTGCCCATTCATGTATTGATTGATGTGGTGCTATAGATTAGATTAGATTAGATTACTTACAGTGTGGAAACAGGCCCTTCGGCCCAACAAGTCCACACCAACCCACCTAAGCGCAACCCACCCAGACCCATTCCCCTACATTTATCCCTTCACCTAACACTACGGGCAATTTAGCATGGCCAATTCACCTAACCTGCACATTTTTGAACTGTGGGAGGA
This sequence comes from Chiloscyllium punctatum, assembly GCF_047496795.1. Classification (NCBI taxonomy): domain Eukaryota; kingdom Metazoa; phylum Chordata; class Chondrichthyes; order Orectolobiformes; family Hemiscylliidae; genus Chiloscyllium; species Chiloscyllium punctatum. The sequence goes on from NC_092762.1 coordinate 40,237,914, forward strand.
AACTGGAGCACCCAGAGGAAACCCACGCAGATACGGGGAGAATGTGCAAACTCCACACAGTCAGTCGCCTGAGGTGGGAATTGAACCCAGGTCTCTGGTGCTGTGAGGCAGCAGTGCTAACCACTGTGCCACCGTGCCACCCACGGTGTCTAGATACATCTTAAATGACTGCTGTCGTGCCCACCTCTAGGACCTCCACTGGCAACGCATTCCAGACACCCACCACCCTCTGTGTAAAGAACTTTCCACACTCATCTCCCCTAAACTTTTCCCCTCTCACTTTGAACTCGTCATCCCTAGTAACTGAGTCCTCCACTCTGGGAAAAAGCTTCTTGCTATCCACCCTGTCTATAAGTCTCATGATTTTGTAGACCTCAATCAGGTCCCCCCTCAACCTCCGTCTTTCCAATGAAAATAATCCTAATCTACTCAACCTCTCTTCATAGCTAGCACCCTCCAACCAGCCAACATCCTGGTGAACTTCCTCTGCACCCTCTCCAAAGCATCCACATCCTTTTGGTAATGTGGTGACGAGAACTGTACGCAGTATTCCAAATGTGGCCAAACCAAAGCTTTCTACACCTGTAACATGACCTGCCAACTCTTGTTCTCAATACCCCGTCCAATGAAGGAAAGCCTTCTTGACTGCTCTATTGAATTGTGTTACCACCTTCAGGGAACAATGGACCTGAACACCCAGATCTCTCTGTACATCAATTTTCCCCAGGACTTTTCCATTTACTGTATAGTTCGCCTTTGAATTGGATCTTCCAAAATGCATCACCTTGCATTTGCCCACATTGATCTCCCTCTGCCATTTCTCTGCCCAACTCTCCACTTTATCTATATTCTGCCCAACTCTCTGACCGTCCCCTTCACTATCTGCTACTCCACCAATCTTAGTGTCATCTGCCAACTTGCTAATCAGACCACCTATACCTTCCTCCAAATCATTTATGTATATCACAAATAACAGTGGTCCCAGCACGGATCCCTGTAGAAAACCACTTGTCACAGGTTTCCATTTTGAGAAACTATCTACCACTACAACTCTCAGTTTTCTGTGGTCCAGCCAGTTCTCTATCCAGTTAGCTCGTACACCCTGGACCCCATGCGACTTCACCTTCTCCATCAGCCTACCAGGGAGAATTTTATCTAAAGTTCATGTATATGACTCTACAGCCCTTCCTTCATCAATTAACTTTGTCATTCCTCAAAGAGTCTTCTGGGCTTAACACTGAATTCAACAACTTCACACCATGAATTCTGTCTTCTACTATATAACATCACCGCAAAAAATGTATTTGTATCTTTTTTTCATGCTTGTTTTTGGTTAGAACTGACCTTTATTCTACTCTAGACCAATGCTTCATCTCTTCTCTCCAACAATTGCCATTTTCTTTGACTTTAGTTCACTCACTCTGTAACCTTTCACAGACCTTCCCTTCTGTTCCACTTGCTTCTGCTCTCTGTCTCAAAGCATCCATTGCCAACTCTCTTCTATTCAGAAGAGTCAAATTAGATTTAAAACAGTAACGCTGATACTTTCTCCACAGATGCTGCCAGACCTGCTGAGTTTCTCTAGCACTTTGTTTTACTTTCAGATCTCCAGCATCCATAGATAACATTTTAACACAAGACAAAATACTATGAGATTAGGAACATTATGAGCAGTTACTTCCATTTCAACATGATGATGTCAGCAAGCAAACCGGGAATAGAAATAAAGATACAGAGACCAAAACATATTCTGGGTTAAAGAGTGTGGTGCTAGAAAAGCACAGCTGGTCAGGTAGCATCTAAGGAGCAGGAGAGTCGACGTTTCGGGCATAAGCCCTTCATCAAGATTTAACTAACTGGCTAACTGGCTTTACCTTTCCAGCACCACACTCTTCGACTCTGATCTCCAGCATCTGCAGTCCTCACTTTCTCCGTATTCTGGGTTAATAAAATACTAAGACAATAATACTCACATTTGCAAGTGAAAAGGCTAATTTGAATGCATCAAAGGAAATGCATAAGTAAAGCAAATTGACTTGGAGTATTTTGGAAATGTTTAACTAATAGCATTTAAATGCAATCAACCACACAGGGCAAATACATACGAAGAACTTAGTAAGAACTGATTAAAGAAATATAATCTTCAAATCGATTAAGTAATGTGAAAAGGCATAAATTTAAATCAAAACAACTTGCAGTCTTTAGGAAGAAGAATGAAGGAAACTGATGTGAATAGCAAAGTGAAAAAGGAAAGAAATAACTATGACTGGAATTAAGTTTAAAAATTAGAACAACATGATGATGATAGAAAAGGTAAAAGCAAAAGATGTTGGAAAACTGAAATTTAAACAAACATACCTCGCAGATCAGACAGTATTTGTGGAAGCAGAAACAGAGTTAACATTTTGAGTCTGACAAACTCGTCTTCAGAACTCAAGATGAAAAATCAGAGGCTGTTTTAGAGAGAAACTGAAGTTTTAAAAAAATTGTATTTTCCATATCAAGTAGATACTTATAGAAATACTCATTTGAGAAAGCACACCATCATGTTACCAATTTTAAGAGGTTCAACAACTAAACTTAATTCCCTGTCATGTTATCATGCAATAAATAGCCTGAACACGGTTAAAAAGTAATCGAATACATTCAAGGCATATATTTCTAGATATTAATGAGATCAGTTGATATGGAAAACCGGAGATTGAAGATCAGTCTTATGGGGCTGAGTGGCCTACTTTTGCTATGTTCTGAAAACTAATTCATCACAAGGGAGACTGCTACATACCAAAGGATTTAATGTGGAGGATATGTCCAGCTGGATGAAAATATTAATTACTGCTCATTTCTAAAACACGCTGATTTAATGTACAGATCCTTAGTCCCAATGTGACTGATAGGATTGCTCTGTAGTTCAATAAAAATATCGGAGGTGGATGCTTTTGAAACAAATGCATCCAGATACCGAATTACAAACATAATCATAACTCTGAAAACAGTCATGATGCAGTGATGTTTACACAGAGAAAGATTCTACTAATGTTAACACCCTAAAAATAAGATGATGCGCCAAAGCACATTACAATCAACTTTTGAAGTGTGGTCACTATTTTAACAGAATAGCATTGCTGTTAATATTGGACAAATAAACTGTTTCAGCACGTCATGCTCTTGTAATGATAAATATGAAATAAGATCAAATTACATTCACAAAGGTGCATATCAAATTATCTAGAAGCACAGGTGAAGAATTGGCCTATACCAATACACAATGAGAATAAAAGAGCAACAATTAGAATTTTAGAAAATCTGAAACATTAATATTGCCTGGCAAAATCAATTAAATTTCTAACATGTAGCAGTATTACCTGTCTCTAGGTTGTTCACAGTCACTCTCAGCTTTGGATTCGCAACCTGGATTAGAACCTGTCACATTTCTAACTTTCTCCTCTGCAGACCTTTTGTATTTAGGCTCACTTTCATCCTGCAGATCCAAAAACACATTTTACTCGAACATGCACGGGACTGTAAATGAATGCATCATTCCTCACAGGGGAGACGGTAGATTAGTGGTAATGTTGCTTAACTAGTCTGCTAAACTCATCTATCAATCCAGATGTCTAGGCTAATGTACTCAGATTGTGGGTTCAAATAAAATTACAGCAACTATTGGAAGACAAAGTTAGTTTCAGTAATGACAATTGACAGTGATTGTTGTAAAAAACCAACTGGTTCACTAATGTCCTTTTGAAAAGGAAATCCACTGTCTTTATCTGATCCAGTCTGCGTTGGATTCCAAATCTACAGCAATGTGGTTGATTCTTAAATGTCTTCTGAAATGGCCTAACAAACTAATTAGTTCAAAACAATCAAGGATGGGCAATAAATGCTGCCTTGCCAGTGACATCCCATGAAAGAAATTAAAGAAAACCTCATGATCAAGAACCATCAACAACCAGGTAAACAGAGAAACAGATCCCTCTTTGCTCCACATTGGCGACAGCATGTGGAAGACACCAGGCCAGTTGAGATGACAAGCAGGAGCTGCACACAGGATCTATCAATAACACTCAGCACATGGTTATTTATCCTCATAATAGTAGAAAGCAAATGTCTTGCTATATTTGAACACCAGTCAAGTCCTGCAACACACTAAATTATAGAGAAATTCCAGGTACAGTTCAGGTGGATTTGCTAATGCTTATATTCAGCTATCACCTTCTGGCCTTTAATCAAAAATCCCAACTCAGTCCATCAAATTTATAAATGGTGTTGAAAAACAAAAAATGGGACAAACTGCTGTCATGGAAAATACTGTAAGTAGAAAGCAGAGCTATTTTGAAAGTAGTAATTACATCTCATGTGCAATTTTCCTCTAATTGTGTTAATCACCTATTCCCTAAAGTATTTAGATTACTCTACTTCTCTTCTGTAATATTACCTTGAACCTTTCTTTGCTGAAACACTTATCTCAACTTTATCAATCCTTTTGCTCTGTTACACCAGTCTGACACTATCTCTGTAAATCCTCATTATGTATTTGATACCCTAACATCTAAAGCAAGACTTAATTGAGGAACACAAGAACACAGAAACAGGGCATTCAGTATCTTAAGCCTGTTCTGCCATTCCATTACACTCTGGCTGACTTGTGTCTAGAATCATTACAGAAGGCCATTATTTCGGGTGTTAGTTCTCTGAAACAGCTTTACAGCAGAATCTATTCACAAGTCTTTTGAAACCCGGCAAATTATCTTCCTCCAGGTTTTCAGAGTTCTCCTTTGAATGCCAAGATAGAACCTGCCTCCATTACACACTCAAGTCGTGCACATCCTAATCACTTTTCTCCTGCTTCTTGGATGCTGCCTGAACTGCTGTGCTTTTCCAGTGCCACATTTTTTGACTCTGATGTCCAGCATTTGCAGTCCTCACTTTCTCATACTTGCTGCATAGTAGAAACTTTCCCATACATCACTATTGATAGGAAGCTTATGGCCAGTGATTCCTTCAGATTCCGACAATGCATTCAATTCAGTGCCTGTGACTGATTAACTTAAAGTATATTAAGAGTTTCTAACACTTCCCCTTCATCAATTTAGAGCCCAATCATCTTACCCAACTGAAACAGAAAATGCTTGAGAAACACAGCAGGTATTTCAGCATCTGTAGAGAGAAAATAAAGGTAATGTTTTGAGTCCAGTGACTCTAATTCAGAGCTAGAAGCAGCTAGGAAAGAGTGATATCTAAAGAGGGCATGGGGCTAGGTGGTGTTGGTGGAAAAGAGATCCACATATGAGATGAGGTTACATGGTCCAGGAAAGATAGGAATTTTCCAAGATCTGGCAGTCAGCCTCTGCAAGACAAAGGTCTTACCAACTTCCTCTTTTGCCATGGCTTCAGTACCTTCACCTTTCTTGGTCAGATCAGATAGAAAGTTATCACTCTATTTCGCAGTAATGATTTCTGCCATCTTATATAGATTACAGCGAGTTTTGAGAAGATTTGTAGCTCAGGTTGAGGTTTTGAATGGAGGTTTGCTCGCTGAGCTGAAAGGTTCATTTCCAGACGTTTCGTTACCTTACTAGGTAACATCTTCAGTAGACCTCAGGCGAAGCAATGCTGAAAATTCCAGCTTTCTATTTATATGTTTGGGTTTCTTTGGGTCGGTGATGTCATTTCCTGTGGTGATGTTATTTCCTGTGGTGGAGTCACTTCCTGTTCCTTTTCTCAGGGGGTGGGGGATGGGGGTCTAGCTTGATGTATTTGTTGATAGAGTTCTGGTTGGAATACCATGCTTCTAGGAATTCCCGTGCGTGTCTTTGTTTGGCTTGCCCTAGGATGGATGTATTTTTCCAGTCAACTGGGACAAGCCAAACAAAGCCACGCACGGGAATTCCTAGAAGCATGGCATTCCAACCGGAACTCTATCAACAAACACATTGAGTTAGACCCCATCTAACACCTCCTGAGAAAAGGAACAGGAAGTGACATCACCACAGGAAATGACATCACTGACCCAAAGAAACCCAAACATATAAATAGAAAGCAGAAATTTTCTGCATTGCTTTGTATGAGGTCCACTGAAATGTTACCTAGAAAGGTAACAATAGGTCTGGAAACGAACCTTTCAGCTCAGCAAGCAAACCTACATCCAAAATATAGATTATGCTTTTGGTCCTCAATCAAAATTTTCCTCCTCTCAAAAACAAACAAGTCTAGGGAATGCACGATAACTGGCAGGACCCTGGGAAGTACTGAGATCAGACTGTCCTTGGCGTATATGTACACCAGTCCCTTAAGGTATTGGGACAGGTGGATAAGGTGGTTCAGAAGCCATATGATATGCTTGCCTTTATTAGCCGAAGCAGTGAGTTAGACCATAGCTAGAGTTTTGTGTTCAGTTTTGGAATCCACATTATAAGAGGGATGTGATTGCTCTGGAAAGGGTGCAGAGGAAATTTACCAGGATGTTGCCTGCGTTAGAGAGTTTCAGATATGAAAAAGAGATGCTGGAGATCAGTGTCGAAAAGTATGGCACTGGAAAAGCCCAATAGGTCAAGCAGCATGCAAGGAGCAGGAGACAAGTGATTAGGATATGTATTACTTCAGTGTGTGATGGAGGCAGATTCAATCATTTGATATAGCAGAGAGGGGACATGATTGAGATGTATAAAATTATGAGGGGCATAGATAAGGTAGATAAGAAGAGACTTTTCCCCTTGATGTAGGACCAATGACCAGGAGCACAGACTTAATGGAAAGGGCAGAAGGTTTAGATGAGATGAGAGGAAAAGCTTTTTTACTCAGAGTGTGAAGGGAATTTGGAAATTATTGCCTGTTAGGGTGAGACAGGTAGAAACTCTCGTAACATTTACGAAGTATTTAGATGTGCATTTGCGACACCGGTTGATGGGGTGTATATGGATTTCAGTAAGACTTTTCCCCATGGTAGGCTAATGCACAAAATAATGAGGCATGAAGGTGATTTAGTGGCTTGGATCAGAAATTGGCTAGCTGAAGGAAGACAGAGGGTGGTGGTTGATCGGAAATGTTCATCCTGGGGTTCAGTTATGACTGGTGGACTACAATGATCTGTTTTAGGTCCACTGCTGTTTGTCATTTTCATAAATGACCTGGATGAGGGTGTAGAAAGATAGGTTAGTAAATTTGCAGATGACACTAAGGTGGGTAGAGTTGTGAATAATGCAGAAGGATATTGTAGGTTACAGAAGGACATAGATAAACAGCACAAAACTCTAACTATGGGCTGAGAGGTGGCAAATAGACTAATGTGAAAAAGTGTGAGATGATTCACTTTGGAAGGAGCAACAGGAATGCAGAGTACTGGGCTAATGGTAAGATTCTTGGTTGTGTGGATGAGCAGAGAGATCTTGATGTCCATTTACATTGACCCCTGAAAGTTACCACTCACATTGCTAGGGTTGTTAAGAAGGCATACAGTGTGTTAACTTTTATTAGTAGAGGGATTGAGTTTCAGAACCATGAGGTCATGCTGCAGCTGTACAAAACTCTGGTGCGGCTACACTGCTGGGAATTGCATACAGTTCTGGTCACTGCATTATAGGAAGAATGTGGAAGCTTTGGAAAGGGTTCAGGGGAGATTTACTAGGATGTTGCCTGGTATGGAAGGAATGTCTTATGAGGGGAAAGGCTGAGGGACTTGAGGCTGTTTTCGTTAGAGAGAAGAAGGTTGAGAGGTGACTTAATTGAGATGTATAAGATAATCAGAGGATTAGATAGGGTGGACAGTGAGAGCCCTTTTCCTTGGGTGGTGAACGCTAGCACGAGGGGGCATAGCTTTAAATTGAGGGGTGATAGATATAGGACAGATGTCAGAAGTAGTTTCTTTACTCAAGAGTAGCAGGGGTGTGGAACAGTAGTGAACATGCCAACTTTAAGGGCATTTAAATAGTCATTGGACAGACATTTCGATGAAAATGGAATAGTGTAGGTTAGATGCGCTTCAGATTGATTTCAAAGGTCAGTGCAACATCGAGGACCGAAAAGCCTGTATTGTGCTGTAACGTTCTATGCCCAAAGACATACAAGGCTGTGGATAAAGTCTGGAAAATGGGATTAGAATAGTTAGGTGGTCTTTTTGACTGGCACAGATTTGATGGGCTGAAGAATAGTGATAATGGGTAACTTTTATTAACTAAATCATCACTAGGATAATTATAAAAAGGAATGGTGGTGCTAGCAAACCGGAACAGCCTGGCTGATGAGAGTGAGTAGGATAAAAGCAGAAAAGTGTGCACATGACAGATACTGAATTGATAATTTGGTCCCACTCCTGTTCAGGTACAACTCAACTGGCATTCATCAGTCCCATTTTCCCAGAAACAGTCCTAAATGCTTCAGTATTCTAAAGCACACCCTCCTTTGGCACCATCTCTCCAGTCATGTATTTGTCTGCCTTAATCATCTTTTCTATACTCACTAGCACAATGCACTAAAAGTAATCCAGAAATTACTACCTTTGCCATTCCGCATGCTAGTCTCCTTCTTTAATCAGTAAAATCTGCCTGCAGGAATTCATTCCTATTACTACAAATATTTACAGTACTGATATGAATCACGACGATCTTCCCCCTGCGTGTTGTGCAGCCATTCATTGATATGCTTGAGTATGACACCAAAGAATCAACAACAATTTGGGGTTTATATCATTGGCAACTATAACTATAATGTGACTACAAAATCTTCCACCACAATTGTCTTCGCAATCTTTCTACTATTGTGGTCATTTTAACATGACTTTTCAGATATTTCCTGTGCAGTGTGAGACCCCATGTAATAGCTGCTCTGTCAGTTATTACTTTCCTCCAAACATACACAATTTCTAATAAACAAGAACAAAAGGTGATAATAAATATCACCAAGGCTGTTTCACAAGCTGACATCAAATAAGTAACTTGCACCATATGTCCTCTATTATCAATGCAATGTTGAGGAAATAAAAGTTTTGTTCCAGGGTCTGAAGAAGTGTCACTAGATTTGAATGTTAACTTTGCTTTCTCTCCACAGATGCTGTTAGACGTGTTGAGTTTCTCCAGCAACATGTTTTTGTTTCAGAACTTCAATATCCACAGTTCTTTGATTGTACCAGCATAGAACAAGTTTCCACAATAATCTCTCAACCAAGGTTTATTTTTTAAAAATCACACCACAATGGAGGACATATAGGATAAAGATCATTTAGGTACAAATAAGGCATATTTCTTTGAAAAGGAAAGTTAACATATGCTGGATGACAAAAATTAAAGGCAAAACAAAACAGAAGATTGATGAGAAACAAGATTCAATTAATAGAAATAATCACTTGGCAATAAAGAATGGGAGTATTGCTGATAAGATAGACATGTTGTTGAAGACTTTTATCTTGCACTCATCAGGATAAACACAGGCCAAATTTTAAAAAATCACAGCGATTCATACCACAGGAGAAAAGGGGTGAAGATTGGTTGCCAAATTAAGTCTGCATGGCCAAGAGAATTTGGGAAATCAAAAGGTGTTTGTTTTCTAATGGCAATGCCTTGGTTTGAAAACAGAATTTTTATTGATGTTAAAGGTGATATATGGCAAATAGGAAGTGAAACTGTGATCAGGCTACCAGTCTTAATTCAGAATTTAAGCCTGATAATAGCTCAGACTTGCATTTCAGATTCAGCATGTAACACTTAGTGGTACACTCCATCTCTCTCTCTTTTCCTCAGATGTACTGTGATAACTAAAGGGTTGATAGTTTCTATCTCTCATACAGTTCTCTCCTTGTCATTTTTATCAACGAGGTTTTTTTACACAAGTAACTTGCTTTGTAGAACACAGATTACTCACCAACAGGTTTTTGTCCATGTCATCTGATGTCCCATGGTTGTCGGAGAGCCCTAAATGACACACATGGAATAAGTGATACGTGATATAAAAACAATATTGTTTTAAATTTAAATTCAGATGGAAAATAGAGAAAGAACTCTGGGGACCTGATCAAGTGTACCCTAGAACTCTGTGGGAAGCTAGAGAAGTGATTGCTGGGCCTCTTGCTGAGATATTTGTATCATCGATAGTCACAGGTGAGGTGCCGGAAGACTGGAGGTTGGCGAACGTGGTGCCACTGTTTAAGAAAGGTAGTAAGGACAAGCCAGGGAACTATAGACCAGTGAGCCTGACGTCGGTGGTGGGCAAGTTGTTGGAGGGAATCCTGAGGGACAGGATGTACATGTATTTGGAGAGGCAAAGACTGGTTAGGGATGGTCAACATGGTTTTGTGCGTGGGAAATCATGTCTCACAAACTTGATTGAGCTTTTTGAAGAAGTAATAAAGAGGATTGATGAGTGCAGAGCGGTAGATGTGATCTATATGGACTTCAGTAAGATATTTGACAAGGTTCCCCATGGGAGGTTGGTGAGCAAGGTTAGATCTCATGGAATAGAGGGAGAACTAGCCATTTGGATACAGAACTGGCTCAAAGGTAGAAGACCGAGGGTGGTGGTGGAGGGTTGTTTTTCAGACTGGAGGCCTGTGACCAGTGGAGTGCCACAAGGATCGGTGCTGGGTCCACTACTTTTCATCATTTATATAAATGATTTGGATGGAAGCATAAGAGGTATAGTTAGTAAGTTTGCAGATGACACCAAAATTGGAGGTGTAGTGGACAGCGAAGAGGGTTACCTCAGATTACAACGGGATCTTGACCAGATGGGCCAATGGGCTGAGAAGTGGCAGATGGAGTTTAATTCAGATAAATGTGAGGTGCTGCATTTTGGGAAAGCAAATCTTAGCAGGACTTACACACTTAATAGTAACGTCCTTAATGGTAAGCATTGCACAACAAAGACTTTGTGGTGCAGGTTCATAGCTCCTTGAAAGTGGAGTCACAGGTAGAAAGGATAGTGAAGGCGGCGTTTGGTATGCTTTCTTTTATTGGTCAGAGTATTGAGTACAGGAGTTGGGAGGTCATGTTGCGACTGTACACGACATTGGTTAGGCCACTGTTGGAATGTTGCGTGCAATTTTGGTCTCCTTCCTATCAGAAAGATGTTGTGAAAATTGAAAGGGTTCGGAAAAGATTTACAAGGATGTTGCCAGGGTAGGAGGATTTGAGCTACAGGGAGAGGCTGAATAGGCTGGGGCTGTTTTCCCTGGAGCGTCGGAGGCTGAGGGGTGACCTTTTGAGGTTTATAAAATCATGAGGGGCATGGATAGGATAAATAGACAAAGTCTTTTCCCTGGGGTTGGGGAGTCCAGAACTAGATGGCATAGGTTTAGGGTGAGAGGGGAGAGATATAAAAGAGACCTAAGGGGCAATGTTTTCAGTCAGAGGTGGGTACATGTATGAAATGAGCTACCAGAGGATGTGGTGGAGGCTGGTACAATTGCAACATTTAAAAGGCATCTGGACGGGTATATGAATAGGAAGGGTTTGGAGGAATATGGGCCGGGTGCTGGCAGGTGGGACTAGATTGGGTTGGGATATCTGGTCGGCATGGACGAGTTGGACCGAAGGGTCTGTTTCCGTGCTGTACATCTCTATGACTCTATGACCACAGTCTGAGGGGGATTACAGCAGTAAAACAAAATATTTTGCATTTTTCTGTTTCCCAAGTGATGTCCTAGCAATTTTAAACACTGCAACAGAAATAATTTGTGTTACCCTCATTTACTATCTTGCTTCTCCTGATGACTTCACTTTGGCTTATAACTAACTCTTCAAAATTTAACATATCTCACTTCAATATTAACTGGAAGAGAAACACTGTGAGCAACCTGTGGCAACTCACCATTGGAGGTCACTACCTAACAGGCGATCAAGAGCTTAATAAATAGGAGTACCAGCTATTTTGCCTCTCAAGCCTCTCCCTTGTCAATAAAATAATTGCTGACCAAGAAAAAATGCATGAGAGAAATCAAGTGTGCCCTCAGAGGAATAAACGTACACAATACAAACAGCAGCAGAAATCCCAGCTTAGTTCAGGAAATCTGGAATTGATTCAAAAGGTGCAAGCCATCATCATATACCTTCACAAGAAAAGCACCTGTCTAAACTGCTCAATTAACCTAACTTCTCCATCTGTATCACTCACAGATAAAGACAGATACAAGGGTATGAAGACCAAGTTGGCTAAAGTGGAGTGGGAAAATAGACTAAAAGATGATTGAGTTGCAATGGCAGACAATTAAGGAAATATTTTATAGCTCTCAACAAGGATATATTCCATTGAGTAAGAAAGACTAAGCCGCATGAATGTGTCATCCATGGCTAATTAGGGAAATTAAGGGGGGTACCAAATGGAAAGAAAAGGGAACAGTGCTGAGAGGACTAGTGGTAGGGCAGAAGATTGGGAAAGGTGTCAAAACCCAGCAGTAAATGACTTTAAAAACAAAAGGCAGATATTTCCAAATGAGAGAAACTTAACAACATATAGAAACAGGCAGTAAAAGCCACCACATGTACATAGAAAGCAAAGAGTAGCTTAAATAGGGACTGGTTCCTTAGTAAGTGAGCCTGGAGAATTAGCAATGGAAACAACAACATGGCACAGGCTTTGATCAATATCTTGCACCCATCAATACAAACAAAAGGTATTCCTTAAATAGTTGAAAATCCAAAGGTGAATAGTCATGGTTGCTGGAAAATAAAAGTAAGGAGCATACTAATGGACCTAGAAGCTTACAAGTCCCCTCGGTCTGATAAACTGCATTGTAGGACCTTTGAAGAAGTAGATGCAGAGATAATGGTTACATTAGTTGAAAGCTTCCAAAATTCTCTAGATTCTGGGAAGATTACAGCAGATTGGAGAACCACCATGTAAACTTCTCAAGAAAGAAGAGAGATAGAAAGTGAGAAATTATAGGCCAGTTAGTCTCCAGAGGGAAAATGGCAAAATTGAATATTAAAGCTGTAGTAGCAGGACACTTAAAAAAAAATAATACAGTCAGACAATTACAACATGGTTTTGTGAAAAGGAATTTGTTTTTTAAAAGATCTAACAAGCAAGGTGGATAAAGGGGAACCAGCAAAAATAATATATTTGAATATCCAAAGTTTGGGGTAATAACATAGAAGAAACAGTGCAGCCAAATTTCTTTATGATTCAAAGACAGGCAAGAAAGCACGATGTAAGGAGCATACACAATGTCTACAATGGGATGTAGATAAAGTGAGTGGGCAAAAAATTAACACATGGAAAATCATGTGAGAAATTGTGAGCATGCACACTTTGGGGGTAGGAGGAATGGAAAAACAGTATTATTTAAATGGAGAGAGACTGAAGAATGTCACTGTATATGAATCACACCATTGGCTAATAGGGCACAGCAAATAGTTAATAAGGCAAATGGAACATTGAACTTAATTACAAAGGGGAGAGAATAAAAAAGTTGAGAAGTCTTGTTACAGATCTAGAAAATTCTGTGCAGTTTTGGTCACCCAGAAGCAAAAAACTAGCTTGTAAAGAAAGGTTGAGGAGATTCACCTTGTATATAGTAGATGGCATGGTGGCTCAGTGGTTAGCACTGCTGCCTCACAGCACCAGGGACCTGGGTTCGAGTTCTGCCTCGGGTGACCGTGTGGAGTTTGTACATTCTCCCAGTGTCTGCATGGGTTTCCTCTCACAGTCCAAAGCTGTGCAGGTCAGGTGAATTGATCATGCTAAATTGCCCATAGCGTTAGATGCATCAGTCAAGGGTAAATACAGGATAGGGGAATGGGTCTGGGTGTGTTACTCTTCAGAGGGTCACTGTGGACCTGTTGGGCCAAATGGCCTGTTTCCACACTGTAGGAAATCTAATCTAATGGAGTTTAGGAGAAAGAGAAGTGCATTTTTAAAAAAACATACATGATTCTGAAGGCACTTGACAGGGTAGATGCTGAAAGGACTTTTCCCCTGGGGGGGGGACCTCAGAATTAGGGGGCAGTTTCAAAATAGGCTCTCCCATTTCAGACAGATATTGCAGAATTTCTTCTCTCAGAAGGTCGTTAGTCTTTGGAATTCCCTCCCCAAGATTGGTTATTGAAGCTAAATCCTTCTCTGTATTCATCCCCCCTCCGAATACCTTGTCAAAATGCCACTAGCAGATATAAAAAATTCAGTTAAACTAATAAATACTGATTAATACCCCAGCCTGACCACCAGCCTTAACTTAGTATCAGTAATACTCAGGGACTGCTGACTACTTTGCATATAAGATCAGGTCAGCCAGCAGGAAGCAAGATTTAATGAAACATAGCTGTTCATTTCTTAACTTTTCATCTATTGAAACACATCTATCCAAACAAAAGAGGTCCAATAGGGCCCTTATGTTTAAATCTTATTAACATCAAATACAATGATTAGGGTCCAGTTGCATCTTACAATCACGAAGATTAGGCTCGTTAAAATACTACAGTACACTACCAGAAAAAAACAGTATCTTAAATAGCGCAAAACATACCGGTTTATTTTTCTAAAAAGGGAACAAAACTCAAGATTCTTGCACATTTTAGAAAACACCAGTTAAGGAACTTCAAACGTATTTTAAAAATCTTACTTCTAACATTTAGTTGCTAGCGATGTTCATAAACTAAATAAACGTAAAGTCACTCCCTTCAGTCTTTCTGAAAGTGTCCTGGCTGTAACATCTTCACAATTAAACTGATGCAGTTACACGACAGTAAGATGTCAATTTTTATGTTCCACTGTGCTTTGAATTTTGGTTATATGCACTTTATACAAAGAGAATATACACAAGTAATTGGGTAGATGATGGCCTCATGGTATTATCACTAGACTATTAATCCAGAGACCTAGGTAATGTTTTGGGACCCAGTTCAAATCCCGCCATGAATTCAATGAAAATCTGGAACTAAGAGTTTCACAAATGACCACGGAACAGTTATCAATTGTCAGAAAATCTCATCTGGTTCACATTTCCTTTAGGGAAGGAAATTGCCATCCTTACCTGGTCTGGCCAATGTGGGTCAGCAGACCCAGCAATGTGGTTGACTCTTAACTACACTCTGATTAACTAAGGATGGGCGATTAATGCAGGTCCAGCCAGTGATGCATACATTCAGTGAATGAATAGGAGAATTGCTTTCAAAAGCATCATTCAAGACAAACTGCTGATTACAAACTATGTGAGAATAATCTATGTGAGAATAATCTATGCTTACCTTTCAATGGATTTATTTCATTATTAGCATGCTTGCTATCCTTAATTGAGCTGAAAATACAAAATTGATTACCGGTAATTATAAAGCTTATAAATGGTATCCCAAAATATTATTTTTATCTAGACCTTAAAACAAATTCTTCCAAACCTCCTGTAAAAACGTTGTGTTACTGGCAATGAGCACTTTTCAATATTTCAATGACATCTCATATCCCAGCTATAAAGAGTATAAGAGAACCATCCAGCACAGGAAGAGGACATTTGGTCCACGGTCAACTCTTTTTACAAGGCCTACCCAAGTATTTCCACTCTTTTACTTTAACCACATAGCCTGACACACCTTCCTCTTCAAATGATTCATTCAATTCCTTTTTGCACATCATTACTTATTTTTCTTTCAGTGGCCAGTGAAGAAGGTTACATCAGATTACAACGGGATCTTGACCAGATGGGCCAATGGGCTGAGAAGTGGCAGGTGGAGTTTAATTTAGATAAATGTGAGGTGCTGCATTTTGCGAGGGACTGTTGATGAACAAAGAGACCTTGGAGTGCAGGTTCATAGCTCCTTGAAACTGGAGTCGCAGGTAGACAGGAGAGTGAAGAAGGCGTTTGGTATGGTTTCCTTTATTGGTCAGAGTATTGAGTACAGGAGTTGGGAGGTCATGTTGCGGCTGTACAGGACGTTGGTTAGGCCACTGTTGGAATATTGTGTACAATTCTGGTCTCCTTCTTATCGGAAAGATGTTGTGAAACTTGAAAGGGTTCAGAAAACATTTACAGGGATGTTGTCAGGGTTGGAGGATTTGAGCTATAGGGGGAGGTTGAATAGCCTAGGGCTGTTTTCCCTGGAGCGTTGGAGGCTGAGGGGTGACCGTATAGAGGTTTATAAAATCATGAGCGGCATGAATCGGATAAATGGACAAAGCTTTTTCCTTAGGGCCTAGAGGGCATAGGTATAGGGTGAAAGGAGAAAGTGAGGACTGCAGATGCTGGAGATCAGAGCAGAAAAATGCGTTGCTGGAAAAACGCAGCAGGTCAGACAGCATCCAAGGAGCAGGAGAATCGACGTTTCGGGCATAAGCCCTTCTTCAGGAATTCAGGCTTATGCCCGAAACGTCGATCCTCCTGCTCCTTTGATGCTGCCTGACCTGCTGCGCTTTTCCAGCAACACATTTTTCAGTATAGGGTGAAAGGGTAAAGATATAAAAGGCACCGAAGGGGCAACTTTTTCACACAGAGGGTGGTGCGTGTATGGAATGAGCTGCCAGAGGAAGTGGTGGAGGCTGGTACAATTGCAACATTTAAAAGGCATCTGCATGGGTACATGAATAGGAAGGGTTTGGAGGGATATGGGCCAGGTACTGGGAGGTGGGACTAGATTGGGTTGGAATATCTGGTCGGCATGGACGAGTTGAACTGAAGAGTCTGTTTCCGTGCTGTACATCTCTATGACTCTATGCCTAATTCCAGATCATAACATGTTTAAAAAATCCCTCTAATCTCTTTTCAAAGTCCCTAAAATCTGCATTCTCTGCCTGAATTTCTAGACAGAAGGAGGTTTAATTGTTTGTTCTACCAAAACTTCTCATAACTCTAAGCACATCTACTCAAGCTCCTCTTAATATTTGAAGAACAATTCCAGTTTTCTATTCTCATTACAATGAGAAATCCCTCACCTTGACAAAATTCTAGATTTTCCTGCTCCTCGAATGCGCCTAACCTGCTGTGCTTTTCCAGCACCACTCTGATCTAAACTCATAATTCTAGTAAAGCACATCTGTACCTCTCTACAGCCTTGAAATCCATCTAAAATCTGATGCCCAGAAATGAGCACTAGATCTGAGACCTAACTGCTGACTTATAAAAGGTGTGAAGCACTAGCTTTTGGAGCGCTGTTCCTTCATCAGGTGGTTAATGAGAGGCGCTCCAAAAGCTAGTGTTTCCAATTAAACCTGTTGGACTATAACCTGGTGTTGTGTGATTTTTAACTTTGTCCACCCAGTCCAACACTGGTACCTCCAAGTTATAAAGGTATGGTACAAATTCCTTGCTTTAGTAACATATTTATTTATTTACAAAACCAGGGATTTGTATGCTGTTTTGACACCTTTATCAAAGTGTCCTCAAAAATTGCAAGCTTCCTCATTACTTCACAATTACAATATTTACTTTATTTTGCCTCTCCTCATTCTTTCTTGCAAAATGCTTCACAGCGTATGAATAACCTCTGTTGGTTTAGAGGAGAATAAATAAATAACGATGCTGCCTCTAACAGAATAGGAAATAGATTAAGAATTTTAAAACAGCACAAAAAGATGTGCCATGGAAGCCCATTTCAAAGAAGCAAACCTCTTATTTGGTTCACAGTCCACTACAATCGAAACATCATTCTCGTCTGCTTTGCCAAAACCTTCATCTTTTATGGTTTCACCACTGCTCTGCTCAGTTCTTGGATACTGTCCTTTCTCTGTACTATCAAAACTCAATTCTCGCATCTCACTTGTGTTTCCAGTCATAAACATTTTTTTGATGCCTGCATTTTCATTCATAAGTCGTGCAGAGTCCAGCTTGGGTGCATCCAGCTGCACATCATTGTCCATATCCAGTGTAATCATATCCTCCACTTGCAGCTCAGCTGGGGAATGATCCTCATCCAGGTAGGTGTCTGTGATGATCATGTATTGCGCCAACAGCTGGAGGTCTTCAGAGGGAGTCTCTACAGGAACTGAACATTGAACTTCTCCTGACCCCTCTGCTGTGGTTCCTTTTTCTACAAGACAATAGAATAGCATGTTACATACTGTAGCTATAGAAAATGTACACCTGTATTTCTTTGTATGCTAAAAAATTAATTTTTAAAAATCTCAAATACTTAATTCATTCAGCAAACTAGATGATCAGTTCATTTTTCATTCAAAAACTGAAAACATTCCTATAAATTCTTGAACTCAACAAGTGTATTACACACTGTATTCACAAATTAATGCCATACATGCATATTGTGAAATGTTCAATAAAAAACGATGCTGCCTCTAACAGAACAGGAAATAAATTAAGAACTGTTTCCACACTGTAAGTAATCTAATCTAAGTAATCTAAAAAAAACTTTAAAACAGCACAAAAAGATGTGCCATGGAGGCCCATTTCAAAGAAGCAAACCTCTTATTTGGTTTGTATTAAATTATTTACAATGATGACCCTACACATAGTTATAGCATTCCAGAGCTAAAACCTCAGATCCTCGTAATCTCCTTCAAAACAGATCGCCTGTCAGTATATACATGAGTAATGTAGATTCATTGGATATCATTATTTATTCATCTCAAATTGCCCATACACTTTCACCATACTGTTCACTAACTTATTTTTATTTGTACAATAATTCTTTCTCGAAAAGAATGTTGACCAATCACTTCATTTTTGCACAATTTCTGTGGTTCATTATGTAGCTTTGCGAAATCATGCATAACACCGGAGCTAGATTGTAAATCACAACTCTGGGGCTTTGCAGTATCCCATTTTGGAACAAACAGTTCCACTTCACTTTGGTCTTTCAAGCTTATCTTCAAATCCTAACTCTTTAACCAAGCTTTTGTCCTAACATCTCATTATTATTGCCATGTGTCACTTTTTTGTATATAATGTTCCTGTGAAAAGCCATGGTATACTTTATTATGTTAAAATTGCAACACAAACGTAAGTTAAAACTCTTTCCTTCTGGGACAGGAAATATCACAGGCAAAACATCAAACTCAAGTCTGGTTTAACGCAACAGAAAATATTGATCAGGTTAATTTTTAAATTCCGATTTTCACTGTACTTTTGTCACACACAAACCTTAGAGGATTGACAAATGGAAAATGTTAATTATTTAATATAGGCTACAAAACTGACAGAGTAAAAGGCAAAGGGGAGGGGTGGTGGTGGGGGGTGGGGGGTGGGGAGGGGGGGTGGGAGGTCTCTCTTTCCTGACCAGAAAATATTCCAGTATAACGAGAAGGAAACAATGGTGATTCCAGTTCTGTTATATTAAGCAGGGGAGAAGAGGAGCACACTTCAGTGAGGGAGCATTTGAAACAACAGTGGGTTTAGAGTGGTTATGAAAACGTATGGGAAAAGATAGAAAAATAAATATTTAGCTGGAAGAAAGCTAATTTCAGTGAGTTGAAAAGGGCTCCAGACTAATGTAATGTTAGATTTTAAAAAATGATACCTCAAAACAAGATTGTTAAGGGTTAATCATTTAGGATTAATTGGAAGTAGCAATAAGGATGGAGATTACAGGAAAAATAGGATAAGTGTAAAGGTGACCTGTTTTGGCTGGAAGGTAACTGCAATGACCTTGCCTTGGTTTGGAAGCAGGCTGAAAATTGTGTTGCTGGAAAAGCACAGCAGGTCAGGCAGCATCAAAGGAGCAGGAGAATCGACGTTTCGGGCGTAAGCCCTTCTTCAGGAAGCAGGCTGTCTTGCAGTGATAACTGCACCTGTTTTTCACAAAGGAATGGTGGGGTAAAGTACTCAGAATGGAAAACAGCACATAATATCAGATTCAGACTGGAATTAATACTTGCAACTTTTCCCAGTTAGGGGTGAAGTTTCACCATCAGACTGGGGTTCGTGGACCAATGCTGTGGAAACTGAGAGCGCGTTCCAAGTGCCAGCCATCACCCAGGAGTTCCGAAAGGGCAGAAGGCAGCGAGACTCAATTGTGGAATATGTTTAAAGTCGATTATGTGAACAGATTCACTCATTATTCAATCATTAAATTAGATAAAGCTAATAAATTTGCAGTATTCATTTTGATCAGATCTCAAAGAGGCTTTTAGGCACTTTCAGCCTAACAAATACCATGATTAGGATCTGAACAAAATGTTTAAGAAGGAAAAAGGAGAGGAGGAAGACCAAGGATAGAGTTCCCCAACACCTTGGCCAGAGAACAGGATTCTGCCCCCACCACTTTAACAAGACCGAAACATTCCGTACCAACAGCCTGTCTATCCTCTAGTATCAGTGAATCATCCCTAATTGTCTCAGTTGTATACCGTTTTTATCTAATTAATTAATGTATCACAGCAGTAATGGTTTAATTGGCTTTAAGTTTGAAAAGCTGTGAAAAGCAGCAGTCTTTCATTGGATCTATTGTTTCACGAACATATTTGAAAATGCGAGTGATAAATAGCTTAATAGAAAAGTTTCAACCATTGGGAGTGGGATCCCTACTGGAAATTGTAGAAATATGCAATGATAATTAGTAGCATGTCCTTGATAAGCTTCTGAAAAAGGTTATGAAAGGACCAACTGAGTTGGAAACCATCTGGAATAAGTTAGTCTGCTATGCACTTTTATGTGCTTTACAGTTGGATAAGGAAAATAAGAAGGTGCAGGAATTGGTAAAATAGCTGCAAGGTAAAAATGATTACCAACAAGAAAAAACTGTACTCATTATGAGTAATAGGAGGAAAAGGCTATGGGTAGACATTGCGACTGAACAAACTGGATATTGATATTGAAACTGATGGCGAAATGGACTTCTCCCTGACATAGCAAAAATAAAAACATGCCAGACAGAAATCTGTGAATAGATAGCAGCTGGGACTGTCATCTTGCAAAACAGGGCAGGTAAACTTGAGAATTTAACTCACAGTGCTTCCCTCATGATTCCATCCCTGTGTAGTGAGACAAAGCAAATGTCTCATGCTGTAAGGTTGAGTGAAATAGGAGTTGATGGGAAGGGGGAGGACAGTAACAAATTAAAAATACTATACATCAATGCACGAAGCGTTAGAAATAAGATGGATGAGCTTGAGGCTCTTTTGGAAATTGGCAGATACGATATTGTGGGGATAACTGAGACGTGGCTTCAAGTGGACAGGGCCTGGGAAATGAATATTCAAGGCTACACGCACTATCATAAGGACAGACTGACGGGCAAAGGGGGTGGGGTGGCCATGTTGGTAAGGGATGATATTCAGTCCTTTGCGCGGAAGGACCTAGAATCAGGGGATGTAGAGTCAGTGTGGATAGAGCTAAGAAATTCGAAGGGTAAAAAGACCCTCTTGGGAGTTATCTACAGGCCCCCAAACAGTAGTCTGGATGTCGGATGTAAGTTGAATCAGGAGCTGAAATTGGCCTGTCGCAAACATGTTACTACAGTTATGGGGGATTTCAACATGCAGGTAGACTGGGAGAATCAGGATGGTATTGGACCTCAAAAAGAGACTTTGTGGAGTGCCTCCGAGATGGATTCTTCGAACAGCTGGTGCTGGAGCCTACCAGGGACAAGGCAATTCTGGATCTGATATTGTGCAACGAACCAGAATTGGTCAGGGACCTCGAAGTGAAGGAGCCATTGGGAAGTAGTGACCATAATACAATAAGCTTCAATCTGCAATTTGAGAGGTAGAGGGTACAATCGGAAGTGACAATATTTCAGTTGAATAAAGGGAACTACGGAGCTATGAGGGAGGAGCTGGCCAAAGTTCAATGGTGCAATACCTTAGCAGGGATGACAGTGGAGGAACAATGGCAGATATTTCTGTGTATAATGCAGAAGATGCAGGATCAGTTCATTCCAAAAAGGAAGAAGGATCCTAGGAGGAGGCATGGGTGGCCGTGGCTGACGAGGGAAGTTAAAAAACATATAAAGTTAAAAGAGAAAAAGTATAACATAGCAAAGATAAGTGGGAAAACGGAGGACTGGGAAGCTTTTAAAGAACAACAGAGGATTATTAAGAAGGAAATACGCAGAGAAAAAAATAAGGTATGAAGGTAAACTGGCCAAAAATATAAAGGAGGATAGTAAAAGCTTTTTTAGGTATGTGAAAGGCAAAAAAATGGTTAAGACTAAAATTGGGCCCTTGAAAACAAAAACAGGGGAATATATATCACGGGGAACAAAGAAATGGCAGAAGAATTGAATTGGTACTTAAGATCTGTGATCACTGGGGCAGACACAAGCAATCTCCCTGAGGTAACAGTGGCTGAAGGACCTGAACTTAAGGGAATTTATATTTGCCAGGAATTGGTGTTGGAGAGACTGTTAGGTCTGAAGGTTGATAAGTCCCGGGGGCCTGATGGTCTACATCCCAGGGTACTGAAGGAGGTGGCTCGAGAAATCGTGGATGCGTTGGTGATTATTTTCCAGAGTTCGATAGATTTGGGATCAGTTCCTGCGGATTGGAGGGTGGCTAATGTTGTACCACCTTTTAAGAAAGGTGGGAGAGAGAAAACAGGAAATTATAGACCAGTTAGTCTGACCTCAGTGGTGGGAAAGATGCTGGAGTCTATTATAAAGGATGAAATTACGACACATCTGGATAGTAGTAACAGGATAGGACAGAGTCAGCATGGATTTATGAAGGGGAAATCATGCTTGACTAATCTTCTGGAATTTTTTGAGGATGTAACTCTGAAGATGGATGAGGGAGATCCAGTAGATGTAGTGTACCTGGACTTTCAGGAAGCTTTTGATAAAGTCCCACATAGGAGGTTAGTGAGCAAAATTAGGGCACATGGTATTTGGGGGCAAAGTACTAACTTGGATTGAAAGTTGGTTGGCTGACAGGAAACAAACAGTAGTGATAAATGGCTCCATTTCGGAATGGCAGGCAGTGACCAGTGGGGTACCACAGGGATCAGTGCTGGGACCGTAGCTTTTTACAATATATATTAATGATATAGAAGATGGTTTTAGTAATAACATTAGCAAATTTGCTGATGATACTAAGCTGGGTGGCAGGGTGAAATGTGAGGAGGATGTTAGGAGATTACAGGGTGACCTGGTCAGATGCATGGCAGATGCAGTTTAATGTGGATAAATGTATGGTTATCCACTTTGGTGGCAAGAACAGGAAGGCAGATTACTACCTAAATGGAATCAATTTAGGTAAAGGGGCAGTACACAGAGATCTGGGTGTTCTTGGACACCAGTCAATGAAGGTAAGCATGCAGGTACAGCAGGTAGTGAAGAAGGCTAATAGCATGCTGGCCTTCATAACAAGAGGGATTGAGTAAAGAAGAAAAGGGGTTCTTCTGCAGCTGTACAGGGCCCTGGTGAGACCACACCTGGAGTATTGTGTGCAGTTCTGGTCTCCAAATTTGAGGAAAGACATTCTGGCTATTGAGGGAGTGCAGCGTAGGTTCACGAGGTCAATTCCTGGAATGATGGGACTACCTTATGCAGAAAGACTGGAGCGACTGGGCTTGTATACCCTTGAGTTTAGAAGACTGAGAGGGGATCTGATTGAGACATATAAGATTATTAAAGGATTGGACACTCTGGAGGCAGAAAACATGTTTCCGCTGATGGGTGAGTGCCGAACCAGAGGACACAGCTTAAAAATATGGGGTAGACCATTTAGGACAGAGATGAAGAGAAACGTCTTCACCCAGAGAGTGGTGGCTGTGTGGAATGCTCTGCCCCAGACGGCAGTGGAGGCCCGGTCTCTGGATTCATTTAAGAAAGAGTTGGATAGAGCTCTCAAGGATTGTGGAATCAAGTGTTATGGATATAAAGCAGGAACAGGATACTGATTAAGGATGATCAGCCATGATCCTATTGAATGGTGGTGCAGGCTTGAAGGGCAGAATGGCCTACTCCTGCACCTATTGTCACTCATGATCTGGAATGGTGGACAAAGAAGTAGGATCCTTAGGCACAGTTAGGGAAGAGATCAAGTCCCTTTCCCAGCATGAAGTTAAAGAAATCCTCTGTGACAACTGGACTGTATTCACAGAAAGCATCCCTTACATTCGACTGAAATCAATACCAAACAAGGAATAGTCATTAAGCAGGTCGAAATTGGCAGGTATAATATGGTGGCCATCATGGAGACATGGCTGCAAGGGGATCAGGACTGGGTGTACGGTGGCTCAGTGGTTAGCACTGCTTCCTCACAGCACCAGGGACCCAGGTTCAATTCCAGCCTTGGGTGTCTGTGTGGAGTTTGCACATTCTCCCCATGTCTGCATCGGTTTCCTCCAGGTTGCTCCAGTTTCCTCCCACAGTCCAAAGATGTGCAGTTTAGGTGGATTGGCCATGTTAAATTGCCCATAGTGTTCAGGGATGTGTAGGTTAGGGGCATTAGTCAGGGGTAAATGTAGAGTAATAGGGTAGGGGAATGGTTCTGGGTGGGATACTCTTCGGAGGGTCGGTGTGGACTTGTTGGGCCGAATGGCCTGCTTCCACATGGTTCTGATTCTACGAATAAATATCCAAGGATATTACATCCTATTGAAAAGACAGGCAGGTGGGCAGAGGGGGTGGGATTGCCTTGTTAGCAAAAATGAAATTAATAGCAATAAATGAAGTAGGGTCAGATGATGTAGAATCTGTATGGGTAGAGTTGAGGAACCGCAACGGTTAAAAAATACATAATTGGAGTTATTTCCAGGCCACCAGTAGTCAGGATTTGGGGCGTAAGAAATACCAAGATCCAGTAAAGGTGTCTAAGAAAGGCAATGTTACAGTGATCATGGGAGATTTCAATATGCAGCTGGACTGGGAAAATCAGATTGGTAGTAGATCACAGGAAAAGGAATATGTGGAATGTCTGAGATGGATTATTGGAGCAGGCAATTCTGGATTTAGTGTTGTGCAACGAGGCAAAATTGATAAGGGAGCTTAAGTTAAGGAACATGAGGAGGCAGTGATTAAAATATGATAGAATTTTCTCTGCAATTTGGGAGGGAGAAGGTGGAATCAGATGTAACGGTAGAACAGCTGATAAAGGCAACTACAGAGGCATGAGGGAGGAGCTGAGCAGAACTGACTAGGAGAGGGCCCTAGCAGGAAAGACAGTGGAACGGCAATGGCAGTAGCTTTTGAGAGTAATTCAAGGGAGACAGCAAAAATTCATCCCAAGGAAAAAGATGTATAGTAAAGGGAGGATGAGGCAACCAGGAAAGTCAGGGACAGCATAAAAATAAAAGTGAAGCACATAATGTGGCAAAGGGCAGCAGGAAGCTGGGGGATTGGGAAGCCTACAAAGACCAACAGAGGACAACAAAAGCAAATACAATGTTGTCATTTAACTCTAAAGGACTTGAATATAAAAGCAGGGATCTATCTGTGAGGCTTTATAAGGCTCTGGTCAGACCATATTTAGAGTTTTGTGAGCAATTTTGGGCCACATATGTCAGGAAGGACGTCAAGATTAGAGTGGTGCTGGAAAAGCACAACAGGTCAGGCAGCATCCGAGGAGCAGGAAAATGCCTGAAACATCGATTTTCCTGCTCCTCGGATGCTGCCTGACCTGCTGTGCTTTTCCAGCACCATTCTAATCTAGACTCTGATCTCCAGCATCTGCAGTCCTCACTTTAGCCTAGCCAGGAAGGATGTATTGTCCCTGGACCGGGTTCAGAGGAGCTTTACAAGAATGATCCCAGGAATGAAAGGCTTAACAAATGAGGAATGTTTGAGGACACTGGGACTATACTCGATTGAGTTTACAAGGATGAGGGGGCGATCTGATTGAAACTCACAGAATACTGAATTGCCTGGACAGAGTGGAATTGGGAAGATGCTTCAATTGACAGGAGAGATGAGGACCCAAGGGCACAGCCTTAGAGTAAAGGGAAGACCTTTTAGAACAGAGGTAAGGAGGAACCTCTTCAGACAGACAGTGCTGAATCAGTGGACTCATTGCCACAGAAGGTTGCGAAGGCCACATCATTGAGTATATTTAAAACAGAGATACATATGTTCTTGATTGCCAAGGGGCTCAAAGGTTATGACAAGAAAGTGGCGAATTGGGGTTGAAAAATCTATCAGAGTCGACAGTGTGTTGCTGCGAAAGCACACCAAGAAGGCAGATAACTCAGGGTATGGTTAGGAACATGGGACTGGAATATCATAGCAATTACGGAAATATGGCTCAGGGATGGGCAGGACTGGCAGCTTAATGTTCCAAGATACAACTGCTGCAGGAAGGATAGAAAGGGAGGCAAGAGAGGAGGGGGAGTGGCATTTTTGATAAGGGACAACTGTGCTGAGGGAGGATATTTCTGGAAATACATCCAGGGACGTTATTTGGGTAGAACTGAGAAATAAGAAAGGGACGATCACCTTATTGGGATTATATTATAGACCCCCCAATAGTCAGAGGGAAATTGAGAAACAAACTTGTAAGGAGATCTCATCATTCTGTAAGAATAATAGGGTAGTTATGGTAGGGGATTTTAACTTTCCAAACATAGACTGGGACTGCCATATTGTTAAAGGTTTAGATGGAGAGGAATTTCTTAAGTGTGTCCAAGACAATTTTCTGATTCAGTATGTGGATGTACCTACAAGAGAAGGTGCAAAACTTGACCTACTCTTGGGAAATAAGGCAGGGCAGGTGACTGATGTGTCAGTGGGGGAGCACTTTGGGGCCAGCGACCATAATTCTATTTGTTTTAAAATAGTGATGGAAAAGGATAGACCAGAGCTAAAAGTTGTGAAGTTCTAAATTGGAGAAAGGCCAATTTTGATGGTATTAGGCAAGAACTTTCAAAAGCTGATTGGAGGCAGATGTTTGCAGGTAAAGGGATGCCTGGAAAATGGGAAGCCTTCAGAAATGAGATGACAAGAATCCAAAGAAAGTATATTCCTGTCAGGGTGAAAGGGAAGGCTGGTAGGTATAGGGAATGCTGGATGACTAAAGAAATTGAGGGTTTGGTTAAGAAAAAAAGGAAGCATATGTCAGGTATAGACAGGATAGATCGAATGAATCCTTAGAAGAGTATAAAGGAAGTAGGAGTATACTTAAGAGGGAAATCAGGAGGGCAAAACGGGGACATGAGATAGCTTTGGCAAATAGAATTAAGGAGAATCCAAAGGGTTTTTACAAATATATTGAGGACAAAAGGGAGAGAATAAGGCCCCTCAAAGATCAGCAAGGTGGCCTTTGTGTGGAGACACAGAAAATGGGGGAGATACTAAATGAATATTTTGCATCAGTATTTAGTGTGGAAAGGGATGTGGAAGATATAGACTGTAGGGAAATAGATAGTGACATCTTGCAAAATGTCTGGATTACAGAGGAGGAAGTGCTGGATGTCTTGAAACGGTTAAAGGTGGATAAATACCCAGGACCTGATCAGGTGTGCCCGCGAACTCTGGGAAGCTAGAGAAGTGATTGCTGGGCCTCTTGCTGAGATATTTGTATCATCGATAGTCACAGCTGAGGTGCCAGAAGACTGGAGGTTGGCAAACGTGGTGCCACTGTTTAAGAAGGGCGGTAAAGACAAGCCAGGGAACTATAGACCGGTGAGCCTGACCTCGGTGGTGGGCAAGTTGTTGGAGGGAAACCGGAGGGACAGGATGCACATGTATTTGGAAAGGCAAGGACTGATTCGGGATAGTCAACATGGCTTTGTGCGTGGGAAATCATGTCTCTCAAACTTGATTGAGTTTTTTGAAAAAGTAACAAAGATTGATGAGGGCAGAGCAGTAGATGTGATCTATATGGACTTCAGAAAGGCGTTCGACAAGGTTCCCCATGGGAGGTTGGTGAGCAAGGTTAGATCTCACTGAATAAAGGGAGAACTAGCCATTTGGATACAGAACTGGCTCAAAGGTAGAAGACAGAGGGTGGTGGTGGAGGGTTGTTTTTCAGACTGGAGGCCTGTGACCAGTGGAGTGCCACAAAGATCGGTGATGGGTCCTCTACTTTTCGTCATTCCCACAAATGATTTGGATGCGAGCATAAGAGGTATAGTTAGTAAGTTTGCAGATGACACCAAAATTGGAGGTGGAGTGGACAGTGAAGAGGGTTACCTCAGATTACAACAGGATTTGGACCAGATGGGCCAATGGGCTGAGAAGTGGCGGGTGGTGCTGCATTTTTGGAAAGCAAATCTTAGCAGGACATATACACTTAATGGTAAGGTCCTCGGGAGTGTTGCTGAACAAAGAGACCTTGGAGTGCAGGTTCATAGCTCCTTGAAAGTGGAGTCGCAGGGAGATAGGATAGCAAAGAAGGTGTTTGGTATGCTTTCCTTTATTGGTCAGAGTATTGAGTACAGGAGTTGGGAGGTCATGTTGCGGCTATACAGGACATTGGTTAGGCCACTGTTAGAATATTGCGTGCAATTCTGGTCTCCTTCCTATTGGAAAGATGTTGTGAAACTTGAAAGAGTTCAGAAAAGATTTACAAGGATGTTGCCAGGGCTGGAGGATCTGAGCTACAGGGAGAGGCTGAACAGGCTGGGGCTGTTTTCCCTGGAGCGTCGGAGGCTGAAGGGTGACCTTATAGAGATTTACAAAACTATGAAGGGCATAGATAGGATAACTAGACAAAGTCTTTTCCCTGGGGTCGGGGAGTCCAGAATTAGAGGGCATAGGTTTAGTGTGAGAGGGGAAAGATATAAAAGAGACCTAAGGGACAACTTTATCATGCAGAGGGTGGTATGTGTATGGAATGAGTTGACAGAAGATGTGGTGGAGGCTGATACAATTGCAACATTTAAAAGGCATTTAGATGGGTATATGAATAGGAAGGGTTTGGAGGGATATGGGCCAGGTGCTGGCAGGTGGGACTAGATTGGGTTGGGATATCTGGTCAGCATGGACGGGTTGGACCGAAGGGTCTGTTTCCAGGCTGTACATCTCTATGACTCTAAGTCAGGCAGCATCCAAGGAGCAGGGGAATCGACGTTTCAGGCATAAGCCCTTCATCAGGAATCATGTACCAGCCATGAACGAATGGTGAAGCAGACTCGATGGGCTAAATGTATACAATTTCTGCTCCAGTGTCTCACGGTCCATAAACATCCATAAGTAGTGGCAGTACGGTGGTTCAATGGTGCCTCACTGTGCCATGGGCCTAGGTTCAATTCTACCTTCAGGTGAATGTCTGTGTGGAATACTTAGAATGACATGTAATATCAGATTGAGAATAGTAATAATATGGGGAACATTTCCCTGCTTGAGAGGACCTTTCACCACTGGATTGAGTTTACAAGACTGGGGTCGGGGATCTATCACTTTCAGTATGGGGTTTGAGGACTGGTGCCGTGTAAACTGAGATAGAGCTCCAACTGCCAGCCATCGCCCAGGAGTCCCAAGTGGGCAGAAGGCAGTGGGATTCACTTGCTGAGTATGTCTAAAGTAGTTTAAGTTAATAGATGCACTCATTAGTTTGCATATATTTAAATTTGGTTAAGCTAATAATTTTGCTTTATATCAAAGCATATGTCTTCTTATAATCATTTTGATCAAATCTTAAAGAACCCATTAGGCATTTTCAACCTAATAATACACTGAAGTGGGCTGAAATCAAAGACTGGCAGGTAAACCTGAAAGCCTTGAAATGTTAAATCTTCAAAGAACAACTAGTTCAAGGCAGACTAGAAACTGTCCCACAGAACTAGGGACCTCTGGGTGATTATAGATGCAAAGATTAAAATGAAACACAAAACCTAACACAATTATACTAAATGACAAGTTTATAACTTAGTATAGGATCAAATGGAATACAAAAATACAGGCAGAACGGAATAAGGGAATAAAAATGGAAGAGTAGAGTAGCAGGTAACTTTAAAGGAATTTCAAAAGTCTTTCATAAGGAGTAAAAGGATTGTCAAAGGACAGCTGAGACCAGTTAGACTTAGATAAGATATGCAAAGAAAAACTGTTTCTATTAGCTGTTGTTGCAAGCACTCGGAGACACAGATTCAAGATCTTGGACAAGAGATGCAGGAGAAATAGGAGAAAACATGTTTTACAGAGTGGTAGCAATCCAGAACTGGCTGCTCAGGAGAGTGGTGGAAGAGGAAACAATTAAGGATTTGAAAAGAAATCGAATGGGAACTTGAATAAAACAAACTTGCAATATTATAAGGATCAAGTGGGGATTGAGATCGATGGGATCGATGCA
The DNA here is from genome assembly GCF_047496795.1 of Chiloscyllium punctatum. NCBI lineage: Eukaryota > Metazoa > Chordata > Chondrichthyes > Orectolobiformes > Hemiscylliidae > Chiloscyllium > Chiloscyllium punctatum. Next base: position 40,267,947 of record NC_092762.1, read on the forward strand.
GTAGACTTGATGGGCTGAGTGGTTGCTTCCTTTGCTGTCAGTGATTCCATGACTCGTTACAGGACAATTAGGGACCAAAGAAGAGCTTCTTGTGGCCATAGCCAAGGTACTGAATGAGTACTTTGCATTGAAGTTCACAAAAGAGGAATATGCTGCCAATCTCTCAGCAGAGGAACAGAAGTAAGAACATTGGATATTGTGAATATCGATAAAGATCAACTTAAAAGGTTACAGGTGCTCAAAGTAGATAAGTCACACAGAATATTTGAGGAAGCTATAGGTAACAGTAATAATTGTAAACATTCTTCCCACAATCTTCAAATAACTCAAGGTATAGGAGTGATGCCAGAGGATTGAATTTTCCACATGTCATATTCTTATTCAAAAACAAAGGAATAAACCTGGCTACTACAGGCCTTGGCCAAATAGCACTAGTGGAAAAACTTTTGATTATTAATTGTGGTAAATAAATTGGTAACAGTAAAAATATCAGTTAATAAATGATAGCCAACACAAATCTATTAAAAGGAAAATGGTGTTTCACTAACTTGAGTGAGTTCTTTGACAAAATAATGGATAGGGTTGATGAGGGGACTGCACATTTTGAGTCCAAGGAGTCTCAGAGTATCTCATAACAGGTCAGTTTGCAAAATTGAAGGCAATGGGATAAACGTCAGTGGCTGATGAATTACAAAATCAGTTAAAGAGCAGAATGGGTAGTGGTGAGTAGTTGTTTTTCAGATCAGAGAGAGAGATATGTGTGATGCACTCAGGGTGTATTAGGACTACTTCCCTTTATTATATAACTTAATAACCTAGACTCGAGTTCCCTATCACCATCAAGTTTTCTCTCTTCAGATCAGTGCATAAAAAAAATCTTGTGTCAATTAACTTAAATTCCTCTGATTCTCAAGCCATGGGAACAATTCCTCCCCATCTACTCTGTTCAGACCCCTCATGATTCTGATCTAACATCCTATTTTCCTATATCCTATCCTAAATGTATAAATTATTCCCAGTGGTAGAAGGATGATCAATAACCAGGCAATTGATTAATAAAAGAGTCAGCTAATTATGATGATCTGGAATGCAGTACCTGAAAGGATGCCAGGAGCAAATTCAATACTAATTTTCAAAGTGGAATGAGGTATTTTCTTGAAGGGGTAAAAATTTCAGGAACGTAAGAAAGAAATCAGTAAAACTAATGGGATAACTATTTCAAAGAGCCAGCACATGCACACTGAGCTAAATGGAAACCTTCTGCATTATATCAATATGTGATTCTTGTCTCTGTTCTCGGTAGTGGTTACAGCAAACTAATTATCTTATATTTCTCCCTTACTAAAGTCATCAACAACTACGTTACAGAGCACCAACTGGTTGAGGAGATCATAGGTGAACTATGTTCAAAGGGCTACAACCTGGATACAAAATAATACTAACACACAATGGCTTACCTCCAACAACACTTACTGGTCCTGATAGGATATTAGTTTCCTAAAGGTAAGAGGAACACAATACTTTAGAGATACAGAAATACAAAAGTATTTGACAAAGATATGTTATTTACATTGTTGCATAAAGCAGGGCATCCTAAGCTCTCGGTTGTGACCCCCAATAGAGTGACCAGTCAAAGATTTCCGGTCACAGGCTCTGATGCAGCAACAGTTGCTGTGGAGCTCTGACTGTGAGGCCTCTTTAAACCTCTCAGTTTTTAAAATAGTGGGTATGACCCAGCAAGGTCCAAATCCTGCTCTAAATCCTCACCGTAGTCATCTTTTATGTGCAGAAAATCTACCTGGCAGTGGTATGTCACAGCCAATTGACCGATACAGTTGCCCTTCATTTGAAAGAATAGTATATTCAGTCAACCTTCTACTGAAGCAATGGTTGCTGATTGCCTGGCAGGAGAGGAGAAAATCCTTGGTACTGTCAGTGCTCCCAATAAGGATAAACCAGAACAACTTCAGAGTTGGTTGAGATTAGGGGAAGCTCATGGACTTGCATTGTGATGTCGTAGTAGTGACCATACCCCAGGCCAAGAAAGCCTGGGTTCAGGTCTTACCTGTTGCAGAAGTGCGGCAATACATCTGTGAACAGGTTAATTAAAAATAAAGAGCTGGGTTCTTCCTCATTGAGGGAGTTGACATCTGGATAGTAAAATTACTCTAGTGTTAGTACTAAACAATAAATTCAAAATAAGACCCTTGTAAAGCTTTTGCTTCTTAATTCATTAGCTGGATACCAGTGTGAGAAACAATCAGGGCCACCTCTCTGATGTCCTGAATGCCAGTTCTTTCTAAGACAATAACTGGCCGACTTACAAATTAATTGAAGTCTTTCATTTTTCTCACAGACATATTTTAAACAAATTACTTGAGAAAACTAGTTGAGGACATTATTTCGAAGCATTACTTTAATTTGCTCTCAATTCCCCACTGAAGTTTTTGAAATCCAAAACAGCCTGCGCACAATAAGTAAGGCAGTTTAACACTTGCCAAAAGTTTTAACTGTAGAAATTTGGACTCTAGATAATCTGACATATATCAGTTATTTTGCTACATTATGTTTTCTCAATAAATTTTTGTCCTCATTAAAGGTGCATAGGTTTTTTTTAAATCTGGATTTCGCAACACTTACATGCTGCTCTTCAAAATTCTGTTCTCTACAATCTTCTGCCTCCTCACCCACCACCATGTGCCCTAAAGAATAAAGCAAATGAAGCACATAGGCCAGTTAATTTATCTTGCTGCAAGTTAGAAACCATAGTTTGCTCAGGGAATCACACAATCCAAAGGGTTGTTTACAAGCCAACTGTGCCTGTGCTTTCAAAGAGTTACCCAATCATTTCCACTTCCCTGCTCTTTGTCTTGTTATGCGCCCAAACCGACCAACACATTTAAAAAGAGATCAATGTTCCAGTAAGCAACAGAAAGAACCAAAGGTCAAGATTTCACTATTAAAGATTTTTGCTAAACTAAAATCAACAGATCAAACAACATACTGAGATACCACCAGTTCCATGCATTGTAAGACTGGCCTGACCAACAGCCTTGTAAATAGAGCTCAAGCCATTTGCTTGATGCTTAAGTAGAGTATATCCAAGAGTGGCATGGTGGCTTAGTGGTTAGCACTGCTGCCTCACAGCGCTAGGAACCCAGGTTCGATTCCAGCCTCGGGCGACTGTCTGTGTGGAGTTTGCATGTTCTCCCAGTGTCTGCGTGGGTTTCCTCCGGGTGCTCCAGTTTCCTCCATAGTCCAAAGATGTGCAGGTCAGGTGAATTGGCCATGCTAAGTTGCCCATAGTGTTCATGGGTCTGTAGGTGCATTAGTCAAAGGAAATACAGAGTAATAGGGTAGGGGAATGGGTCTGGGTGAGATACACTTCAGAGGGTCGGTGTGAACTTGTTGGGCCGAATGACCTGTTTCCACACTGTAGGGATTCTATGAAACCATCCTGCAAGGTAATGGCTACTTTTTGTTATATCCTATGCAAATTTAAATGGGCCCAAAGCTGCCAATTTCAGTCCTGAAAATTGCTCACTCTACCTGGAATTAGAGTACAGTATCGCTAAGATTTGAGCAACAAGCAAATTATTTCAATCTGGTGTCAATTCCATTTGAATTTTTGAAATCCAAAACACATTGCACGCAATAAGTAAGGGCAATTCAACAAAGGTCATGGTTTCACCTGTAGAAATTTGGATTCTGGAATAATCTGACATACATCAGTTAATTTCCGACATTATGTTTGGTAAATATTTGTGCTCATTTCTAACACAAAGCACACAGTTTTTAGCCTACATTTCTCAAATCATTCCTGAGAAGTGAAACTGATTGTTTCACACTGTCACTGTGCAGTAGTGACAGTGACAGTGTCATAATGTTTATCACTGACAGGCTGCTGTTGTCAAGCCAAAAAAGATCTTCTTCCTTTCACAGAAATGAGTCATGTGGTATATCATTTTCAGCGCTGGTGTGAAGCTAGCTATTATGCAGCATGCCCCACATCACCTTCCATCACTTCAGTGTTGATTGATGCAGCAGTAATCGGTTAGTTTGGATTTGTCTTGCTTTTTGCATGTATGACGATACTATGGCTCTATGAAGTGTGTACTTTGCCTTGATTTTTGTTTTGTAGAGAGGTTTTGAGCTAGAGGTGCCAAGTTATCTCTTCCAGGTGAATAAAGTATACAGCTGGCAAGGCCCTGTGGATTTTTGAAAAAGGTTAGAACAGTAGAAACAGCACGAATAGATGAAGTCAGGCTCCCACAGAACCAGAGTCTTAATTTAGCTTTCAGTTACTGCGACTTTGAAGTTGGCTGTGGAAACTGCCACACATCTCCCTTGGCCACTGCAGAGACTGGAGAATCATTGCAAGAGAGACAATCTATTGCACTGAATCTGCCTTTGCCAAGGGTGGGTTTATGGGATAATTGAAATAATTGCTATTTAATCACATATAATCTATTAGTCTGTTACTTTTTCCAACAAGTTAAAGTTATACCAATACTCCTTTCTTTTGTTTTATTTTAAATGAGTGTAAGAATAAAGTGTGTTTTGCTTAAAGCTAGGTAGTGTGACCAATCAAATTAAATCTGGAACACAGCATGTTACATTTGCTCATAAATACAAGTTAGGGTCTCCTTGATATATTTGCAGGGATTTGGGTTGGTCCATAACATGCATATGACATGCCTGGACAATTTTCCATATTGTCGATGCCTGTGTTGTAATCATGATTTGGAGTTGTCAGTGTTGAACTGGGTGTACAAAGTTAAAAATCACACAACACCAGGTTATAGTCCAACAGGTTTAATTGGAAGCACACTAGCTTTCGGAGCGACGCTCCTTCATCAGGTGATAGTGGCCACTATCATCTGATGAAGGAGTGTCGCTCCGAAAGCTAGTGTGCTTCCAATTAAACCTGTTGGACTATAACCTGATGTTGTGTGATTTTTAACTGTGTTGTAGTTGTACTGGAATAGCTTGGCTAGGAAAGCAGCAAGTTCTGGAGCACAAGTATTTAGTACACAAATACAAAGCGATTAGCTAAGGAAACGTGGCTCCAGTACTAGTGGGAGCAGGATAATTTAAAGTGGAAAACAGCTAAGTGTTGAAGAAACTAAATGGTTATTTTGCTCATCTTCAGTACAGAAAATCTGTCGGTAACCAAGGGACTTGTTAAACTGAGGAACTAAGTGAAATTAGTATTATTAATGCAGTAGCACTTGAAAAGATGGCTAGATTGAAAGTTTACAAATCCTCTGGACCAGATGTACTTCATTCCAGAGTGCTGAAAGAGGTACCCAGAAAAAATAGTGGATGCATTCGCAGTTACTTCAAAGTCCTGTCATTTCTGTAAAGTGGCAAATGGAATCCGACCATTTCAGGAAGAAAGGAAAATGGAAAGTGGAAAACTGTGGACATTTCGCTTGATATCAGTAGTAGGGAAGATGTTAGAATCCATTTTACAGGATATGATAACAGGATATTTAGAAAATAACATTAAAATTGGGCAGAGTTAATATGTTTTGATGAAAGGGAAATTTGATGTAAATAAACAAGTGGATGTGGTGTATTTGGATTTTCTGAAAATTTTGATAAGGACCAAACAGAAAGTTTTGTTTTAAGAATCCCGACAGTGTGGAAACAAGCCATTCAGCCCAACAAGTCCACACTGACCCTCCGAAGTGCAACCCACCCTGACCCATTCCCCTACCCTATTATTCAACATTAACCCTGACTAATGCACCTACACTACACAATCCTGAACACTATGTGCAATTTAGTATGATCAATTCATCTAACTTTGGATCGAGGGAGGAAACCAGAGCATCAGGAGGAAACCCATGCACACACGGGAAGAATGTGCAAACTCCATACAGACAGTCGCCCGAGGCTGGAATCAAACCCAGGTCCCTGGCGCTGTGAGGCAGCAATGCTAACCACTGAGCTGCTTGTCTAAATCAAGAGGATTTAGACTCTGTGAATGGGCTAGAACATGACAGATGGAATATAATGTGAAAAAATGTCAACAGAACAGAAAGACTGAACATTTCGTAAACAGTCAGCTGTTGGGAAGTACGAGTGTCAAAACAGACGTTTTGTCCTTGTTCATGAGTCAGTTAGTTAGAATGCAAATATACAGCAGCAACTTGGAAGCTAAATATTATGATGGCTTTTATCTCAGGGAATTTGAGTTGAAGAGGAAAGCTGGCCTGCTGTAGTTTTATAGAGTCTTGATGAGACCTCACCTGAGGTATTGTGCAGAGGTTTGGTCCCTTTACCTAAGGAGAGTTATACTTGCCATAGAGAGTGTGTACTAGATTAATCCCTGGGAAGGCAGGATTGCTTTTGAAGTGACTTGGTCCATATTCCCTAAACCTTTGAATAATGAAAATAACTTTCCTTTTATTTTTACAAGGTGTGGCAGAATGGATACAGATGAGATAGGTCTCTTGGCTGGTGATATAGTTAAGGGGTGGTCGATTTTAAACTGAAATGAGGAAGAATTTCACCGAAGGGTGGTGTATCTTTGGAATTCTCTACCACAAAATGCTGTGGAGACTCAATCATTGAGCATGTTCAAGACAGAAATTAAAGGATTTATGGTGACTAATCACTTCAAAGGATGTGTGTGTGCAGGAAAATAGTACTGAGTCGTAATGAAGTAGATGACCAGTCATGATTTCAATGAGCGATAAAATAGGCTTGACTAAAGAATGACTACTCTTGTATCTACATTCCTAACACAATCAGATCTTTGTGCTCAGAGTTCTGCAATCCCCATCCATTTAAATAATATGCTTTTTTATTCTTCCTGCTGAAAAGTGGACAACTTCACACATTCCTACGTTCTACTTCAATTGGGAACTTTCTCTCCACCCACTTAACTTACCTATATCCCACTGCAGGCTCCTTATGTCCCCTTCACAACTTACTTTCCTACCTATCCTTTTGTCATCAATGAATTCAGTAACAAAGGTTTGGTCCCTTCATTCAATTCATTGATATAATTTGTAAATGCTTAGGTTGCAGCAATGCTTCCTGCAGCACTAGCTTGTTATATCTCACCAACACAAAAGCAGCCGAGTTATGCCCGTTCTCGTTCCTGTCAGTTAAATAATCCTCTATCTTGCTGATATGTTACCCTCTACGAATCATTCTATTTTGTATAGCAACCATTGATGCAATGCCTTCTCAAATGCTTTTTGGAAATTAAGTGTTGCATAGTTACAGGTTCCCCTTTAATCATTCTGTTACATCTGTAAAAAACTAATAAATGTTGTTAAACATGATTTCTCTTTCACAACAGCATGCTGACTACATTGAGATTTAAGTTCCCACTACGGTCTCCTTAATAATACATTACAGCATTTTCTCTGTGATAGATTTTATGCTAACAGGTCTGTAGTTTCCTGTTTCTGCCTGTCTCCTTTCTTGAATGGAGGATCACATTAGCTATTCTCCAATCTACTGGACCTTTTCTAGAATCCAGGGAAGCTTGGAAAATGAAAAACAATGCATCAACTTTCTGAGCAGCCACTTATATGAAGAACATCAAGAAGTAAGGACTTGTCAGCTTTTAGATTTAATAATTTTGTCAGTGTTCTTTCCTTTGTAATTGCTTTAATTTGTTCACTTCCTTTCACCTCCTAATTTGAAATTATTTCTGGAATGTTATATGTATCCAATGAAGAGAGATGTCAAAATATTTTTTCAATTGATCCACAATTATGGTATTTGTCCATTATTAACCCCGCGACTTTCGCTCTAAAGGACCAGCATCATTTACTCTTTTCCTATTTAAATTTTTTTTAGATTAGATTCCCTACAGTGTGCAAACAGGCTCTTCGGCCCAACAAGTCCACACCGACCCTCCGAAGAGTCACCCACCCAAACCCATTCCCCTACATTCACCCCTGACTAATGCACCTAACACTATGGGCAATTTAGCATGGCCAATTCACCTGACCTGCACATCTTTGGATTGTGGGAGGAAACCGGAGCACCCAGAGGGAACCCATGCAGACACAGGGAGAATGTGCAAACTCCACACAGTACTAAAGAAACTTTTTAAATTTCTCTCTAGCTTTCTCTTGTACTCAATTATATGCCTCATTATTAATATTTTATTTGTTCTTTGCTGTGTATTTATATTCTGCTCAATCCTGTGATCTGCCAATAATCTTTACGGAATTATACTTTTGTCTTTCAATTTGACACTATCTTTAACTTCCTTAATTAGCAGCAAATGGAGTGTCCTGCTCTCAGAGTATTTCTTTCTCACAGCGTCTGTGTTCTTTGGTTACCGACCCTAACAGAAATTAAGTTTGACCCAAGCTAGTCTCATTAAAAGTTTTCATCAGTTTGTTGAGAAATAGTGACGTTATGGATTAGAACAATGCCCTTATACTTTGGAGATTTAGATTTGAATCACAACTTCAAAAATAAATTGGAAGATCCTCCAATGAAATAATTTTGAATTAGTCACAAGATAGCATAACCACTCTGCAAATCTCATTAGCATTATCAGCCGTTTGGATCAACAGAATCGAGGGAAGTTTGGAAGGTGAAAAGCAATGCATTAACTTTTTCAGCAGAAACTATATTACGGTTTTAGAATGAAGACCATCAAGAAATGAGGGCTTCTTCTGAGATTTAAGCAAAATTGTCAAGTGTTTTGTTTTGCATCTGACATACCCACTGGAAATGAAAATCCAAATTCCAGTTAAATTTCAACACTACAACTTCCAGAATGGAAGTCTTACCTCAACCAACACCCACAAAATGCATCAAAACAGAAAATTAAATAATTTCATGAATGTTGGAAAGTGACTTAATTTTTTTACCTTTCTCCACCCTCTTTGGTATTTTACTATCAAGAATCTCTGGAGTGGCTGTAATTTCATCAGGATTTCCCCTTTCCTTTTCTTCTAACTGTTGATAGGAATGAACATAGTGTGAGTCAAGTTTCTACTGCGACACAGATACAGTCATAGAGATGTACAGCATGGAAACAGACCCTTCGGTCCAATTCTTCCATGCCGACCAGATATCCCAACCAAATCTAGTCCCACCTGCCAGCACCCAGCCCATATCCCTCCAAACCCTTCCTAAACATATACCCATACAAATGCCTCTTAAATGTTGCAATTGTACCAGCCTCCACCACTTTCTCTGGCAGCTCATTCCATACAAGTACCACCCTCTGCATGAAAAAGTTGCCCCTTAGGTCGCTTTTATATCTTTCCCCTCTCACCCTAAACCTATGCCCTCTAGTTCTGGACTCCCCCACCCCAGGGAAGAAACTTCATCTATTTATCCTATCCATGCCCCTCATGATTTTATAAACCTCTATAATGTCACCCCTCAGCTTCCAATGCTCCAGGGAAAACAGCCCTAGCCTATTCAACCTCTGCCTATAGCTCAAATCCACCAACCCTGGCAGATAAATCTTTTCTGAACCCTTTAAAGTTTCACAACATCCTTCTGATAGGAAGGAGACCAGAATTGCACGCAATCTTCCAAAAGTGGCCTAACCAATGCCCTGTACAGACGCAACATGATATCCCAACTCCTGTACTCAGTACTCTGACCAATAAAGGAAAGCATACCAAACGCCTTCTTCACTATCCTATCTACCTGCGACTCCACTTTCAAGGAGCTATGAAGCTGCATTCCAAGGTCTCTTTGTTCAGCAACATTCCCCAGGACCTTACCAGTAAGTGTATAAGTCCTGCTAAGAGATGCTCATTATTTAATATTGAATGCCTTAATTTTTGAAGGATTGTGGAAAATGGATTAATTTCAAGTATTGTGGAAATACGTGAAGTTGTTCCTTTAAAAGAGGTAATTGAAAGATAACAGTGGATACTGGAGATTTATTTCGAACAAGGCTTCCCTGAATCCACATGACCATTGTTAACCGTTTGCTTTGCTGCAGAGCACTGCTGGGGCTGATTTGAATGGTGATTGACTTGGAGAGGTGCTTGTTTGATTAAAGATTCTGGATTAGTGGTGCTGGAAGAGCACAGCAGTTCAGGCAGCATCCAAGGAGCAGCGAAATCGACGTTTCAGGCAAAAGCCCTTCATCAGGAATAAAGGCAGAGAGCCTGAAGCGTGGAGAGATAAGCTAGAGGAGAGTGGGGGTGGGGCGAAAGTAGCATAGAGTACAATGGGTGAGTGGGGGAGGGGATGAAGGTGATGGGTCAGGGAGGAGAGGGTGGAGTGGATAGGTGGAAAAGGAGATAGGCAGGTAGGACAAGTCCGGACAAGTCATGGGGACAGTTACTGAGCTGGAAGTTTAGAACTAGGGTGAGGTGGGGGAAGGGGAAACGAGGAAGCTGTTGAAGTCCACATTGATGCCCTGGGGTTGAAGTGTTCCGAGGCGGAAGATGAGGTGTTCTTCCTCTAGGCATCTGGTGGTGAGGGAGCGGTGGTGAAGGAGACCCAGGACCTCCATGTCCTCGGCAGAGTGGGAGGGGGAGTTGAAATGTTGGGCCATGGGGCGGTTTGGTTGATTGGTGCGGGTGTCTCGGAGATGTTCCCTAAAGCGCTCTGCGAGGAGGCACCCAGTTTCCCCAATGTAGAGAAGGCCGCATCGGGAGCAACGGATACAATAAATGATATTAGTGGATGTGCAGATAAAATTTGATGGATGTGGAAGGCTCCTTTAGGGCCTTGGATGGAGGTGAGGGAGTAGGTGTGGGCGCAAGTTTTACAGTTCCTGCGGTGGCAGGGGAAGGTGCCAGGATGGGAGGGTGGGTTGTTGGGGAGTGTGGACCTGACCAGGTAGTCACAGAGGGAACGGTCTCTGCGGAAGGCGGAAAGGGGTGGGGAGGGAAATATATCCCTGGTGGTGGGGTCTTTTTGGAGGTGGCGGAAATGTCGGGTATCAGTTTATGCGAAGGTTGGTAGGGTAGCCCCGTGGCACAACATTTCAACTCCCCCTCCCACTCTGCTGAGGATATGGAGGTCCTGGGCCTCCTTCACTGCTGCTCCCTCACCACCAGATGCCTGGAGGAAGAATGCCTCATCTTCCGCCTCAGAACACTTCAACCCCAGGGCATCAATGTTTTCCACCTATCCACTCCACCCTCTCCTCCCTGACCTATCACCTTCATCCCCTCCCCCACTCACCCATTGTACTCTATGCTACTTTCTCCCCATCCCCACCCTACACTAGCTTATCTCTCCACGCTTCAGGCTCACTGCCTTTATTCCTGATGAAGGGCTTTTGCCCAAAACGTCGATTTCGAAGCTCCTTGGATGCTGCCTGAACTGCTGTGCTCTTCCAGCACCACTAATCCAGAATCTGGTTTCCAGCATCTGCAGTTATTGCTTTTAGCTTGTTTGATTAAGTTCTCTAAAAACAATCATACTGGATGAAAACCTGTGGAGAACAAGTTGCCTGCTGATATCTCTTCTTTCAGAAAATAAAACCTTACGGTTGAGTTCAGGGTAAAAAACACTCTTTTTAGCTCTTTTGAAAGGGTGACTGAAGAATTATTTCATTTCCTGATTAACCTGTGTCTGTAAGACTTCAGAGACAACCATGTATAATAATAACTTGATTACACCAACTAGACAATTAAATAAAAGGTAAACAGCGGCAAAAACAAAAACACAGGCACAGGCGAATGTTAAAAGTTTGAGAGTCCATTCAGTATTCTAACAACAGTCTAACAATAACCTATGATCAAAGTGGTTTATTTCCAGAAAACCAATTTCTACAGAGAAATCTTTCTTCTTCCCACCCTCTTTATCTGAAGAAAGTGTATGTTTGCACATGCATTTTAGGTATGTTTAGAATATTAAGCATATATACTTATATGTTACTGAATGTGTATGTTAACCAATTATTGAATCTCTAATTAATAAATTTTGTTTTGATAATACGTGAAGAATCATGGACTCCCAAAATGTTGTATCTATCAATAGTCTTCAAATGGTACAAAACATTATGGAAATAGACACTGATTGGGTTGATTCTTGGGGATGGAGTGCTTTATTTTGTGAGGAAAGGTTGAGGAGGTAGTGCCTACGTTTTACCAAACTTTAAATGAATGAGTGATGAACTTATTGAAACATAAGATGCTTAGGGCTGAACAAATTGTTCCCATCTTAGTGGGGACACTTTCAAAATAAATGGTTTCCTATTTAAGACTGAGATGAGGAAAAAAAAATCTTCACTCAGAAGATCATGCAGTATTTCAAATTCTGCACCCAGAAGTGGAGCAATGGAGACTGGGCCATGGAATATATTCAAGGCAGGGTTAAGAAAATTTTTGATCTACAATGCAGTTGAAGGAAAGGCCACAATCAGAATAGTTATGATCCTATTTCTTACGTTCATTTTTAGCAGGACATTAGAAAGGGCAGGAAGCTAGGAAAAAAATGGAGGAATGGCACTGTTAGTTAATGATAATATTACCACAACAGAATGGGACAAGCTAAGTTCAGAAAACCAGGATTTGTACAGAGATGAGAAATTACGAAGATAAGAAGTCACTTGTGGGAGTGATGTACAGGTCCCCTAATTACTAACTATATGATAAGTGAGAGCATTAAGGGAAAAAAAAATCAGAGCTTGTCAGGAAGGCATATAATCATGAAATATTTTAATCTACATATAAACTAGAAGTCCTAGCTCCCAGCCCTGCCGTGTTTTCACCATCCCTCCAGAACGATCTCCGTCCCCGTCCCCACGCCCAACCCCGTCCCCCCACACCCGTCCCTGCCCCCACGCCCAACCTCACCCCCACTCCCAGCTCCAGCCCCACACCAGGTCCTAGCTCCCAGCCCTGCCATGTTTTCACCATCCCTCCAGAACTACCCCGCTCTGAGGATGAAAGATCAATCCTCAGCAGAGGCCTCACCTCCATTCCCCTACGCTCCCAGATTAACGAGTTCAACAAGCGGCGAGACAACGAACAATTCTTTCGTCGCCTTCGCCTCCGTGCCTACTTCTTCAACCAAGATTCTCGCCCACCCTCTGACAACCCCTTCTCCTGCCTCCAACACACCCCATCCACCTGGACACCCCGTGCTGGCCTCTTACCTGCCCTCAATCTCTTCATAGCCAACTGCTGCCGCGACATTAACTGCCTCAACCTGTCCACCCCTCTCACCCTCGCAACGTGCAGCCCTCCACTCCCTCTGTTCCAACCCCAACCTCACTATCAAACCGGCAGACAAGGGAGGCGCGGTGGTAGTTTGGTGCACCGACCTTTATACCGCTGAGGCTAAACGCCAGCTCGCGGTCACCTCCTCCTACTGCCCCCTTGACCATGACCCCACCTCCCACCACCAAACCATCATCTCCCAGACCATCCATAACTTCATCACCTCAGGGGATCTCCCATCCACCGCCTCCAACCTCATAGTACCACAACCCCGCACCGCCCGTTTCTACCTCCTGCCCAAAATCCACAAACCTCACTGCCCCGGCAGACCCATTGTCTCAGCCTGCTCCTGCCCCTCCAAACTAATCTCTGCATACCTCAACACGGTCCTGTCCCCCCTAGTCCAAGAACTCCCCACCTACGTTCGAGACACCAACCATGCTCTCCACCTCCTCTATGATTTTCGCTTCCCCGGCCCCCAACGCCTTATCTTCACCATGGACATCCAGTCCCTGTACACCTCCATCCCCCATCACGAAGGACTTAAAGCCCTCCGCTTCTTCCTTTCCCACCATACCAACCAGTACCCTTCCACTGACACCCTCCTTCGACTGACTGAACTGGTCCTCACCCTGAACAACTTCTCTTTCCAATCCTCCCACTTCCTCCAAACCAAAGGAGTAGCCATGGGCACCCGCATAGGCCCCAGCTATGCCTGCCTCTTCGTTGGATATGTGGGACAGTCCATCTTCTGCAGCTACACTGGCCCCATCCCCCACCTTTTCCTCCGCTACATCGACGACTGTATCGGCACTACCTCGTGCTCCCACGAGGAGGTTGAACAGTTCATCCACTTTAGCAACACCTTCCGCCCTGACCTCAAATTCACCTGGACCATCTCAGACTTCTCCCCCCCCTTCCTAGACCTTTCCATTTTTATCTCGGGCGACCGAATCAACACGGACATTTACTATAAACCGACTGACTCCCACAGCTACCTAGACTACACCTCCTCCCACCCTGCCCCCTGTAAAAACACCATCCCATATTCCCAATTCCTTTGTTTCTGCCGCATCTGCTCCCAGGAGGACCAGTTCCAATACCGTACAACCCAGATGGCCTCCTTCTTCAAAGACCGCAATTTCCCCCCAGACGTGATCGACGACGCTCTCCACCGCATCTCCTCCACTTCCCACTCCTCCGCCCTTGAGCCCTGCCCCTCCAACCGCCACCAGGACAGAACCCCACTGGTCCTCACCTACCACCCCACCAACCTCCATATACAGCGTATCATCCGCCGTCATTTCCGCCACCTCCAAACGGACCCCACCACCAGGGATATATTTCCCTCCCCTCCCCTATCAGCATTCCGAAAAGACCACTCCCTCCGTGACTCCCTCGTCAGGTCAACACCCCCCACCAACCCAACCTGCACTTCCGGCACCTTCCCCTGCAACCACAAGAAATGCAAAACTTGTGCCCATACCCGCCCCCCCCTTCCCTCCAAGGCCCCAAGGGATCCTTCCATATCCGCCACAAATTCACCTGCACCTCCACACACATCATTTATTGCATCCACTGCACCCGATGTGGCCTCCTCTATATTGGGGAGACAGGCTGCCTACTTGCAGAACGTTTCAGAGAACACCTCTGGGACACCCGGACCAACCAACCCAACACTTCAACTCCCCCTCCCACTCCACCAAGGACATGCAGGTCCTTGAACTCCTCCATCGCCAGACCATAGCAACACGACGGTTGGAGGAAGAACGCCTAATCTTCTGCCTAGGAACCCTCCAACCACAAGCGATGAACTCAGATTTCTCCAGTTTCCTCATTTCCCCTCCCCCCACCTTGTCTCAGTCAACTCCCTTTAACTCAGCACCGCCTTCCTAACCTGCAATCTTCTTCCTGACCTCTCTGCCCCCACCCCCACTATCACCCTCACCTTGACCTATCGCATTTCCAACGCCCCTCCCCCAAGTCCCTCCTCCCTATCTTTTATCTCAGCATGCTGGACACACTTTCCTCATTCCTGAAGAAGGGCTCATGCCCAAAACGTTAATTCTCCTGTTCCTTGGATGATGTCTGACCTGCTGCGCTTTTCCAGCAACACATTTTCAGCTATAAACTAGAAAAGTCAGACAGGCAAAAGGAGTCTAGATGATGAGCTCACTGAATGTTTTTGAATTGTTTCTCAGAATGTTCTGGAACTGGCCCCACAGCAGACTATACTAGAAATGATCCTGTGCAAAGAGATACGATTAATGAACAATCTCATTGTGAAGGGAATTCAAGGTAGCAGCGACCACAACAGGATTGAATTTTATATTCAGTTTGATGGAGAAAAGAGATGGTCCAAAATATTTTTTGCAAGTGCAATTAAGGACTATTTTGATGACATGAAGGCAGAGTTGGTTGAAGTGAATTAACAAAATAGTTAAAGGGTAGGTTAACAGATATTCAGTGGCAAACGTTTAAGAGGATATAAAAATATACACACCTCAAAGAGTAAGAAATATTTTAATGATCCATCATCTGAAAGGATTAATATGTAATTAAACATAAAGGAAAAAGCACATGAACATGCAAGGAAGAGTGGCATATCAGACAATCAGACAGAATATAACAACAGCAAAGAATGACTAAAAATTAATGAGAAAAAAAATTATAGAGTACCACAGAAAGCTAGCCAGAAATATAAAAACAGCAAAAATCTACAAAAATGGTGTGCAACAGGGATCGGTGCTGGGACATTCACTGTTCGCAATTTATATAAATGACTTAGCTAAAGGTCAACAGTCATAGAACCATACAGCACGGAGACAGGCCCTTTGGCCCAAACTGGTCCATGCTGGTCAAAATGTCCACCCACGCTAAGTCCATTTCTCTGCGTTTGGCCCATTTCCCTCTAAACCTTTCCAATCCACGTATTTGTCCAAATGCTTTTTAAATGTTATTAATGTAAACTCCTCGGCCACTTCTGCTGGCAGCTCATTCCATATTCTGGATTAGTGGTGGTGGAAGAGCACAGCAGTTCAGGCAGCATCCAAGGAGCTTCGAAATCGACGTTTCGGGCAAAAGCCCTTCATCAGGAATAAAGGCAGTGAGCCTGAAACGTGGAGAGATAAGCTAGAGGAGGGTGGGGTTGGGGAGAAAGTAGCATAGAGTACAATGGGTGAGTGGGGGAGGGGATGAAGGTGATAGGTCAGGGAGGAGAGGGTGGAGTGGATAGCTGGAAAAGGAGATAGGTAGGACAAGTCCAGACAAGTCATGGGGACAGTGCTGAGCTGGAAGTTTAGAACTAGGGTGAGGTGGGGGAAGGGGAAATGAGGAAACCGTTGAAGTCCACATTGATGCCCTGGGGTTGAAGTGTTCCGAGGTGGAAGATGAGGCGTTCTTCCTCCAGGCGTCTGGTGGTGAGGGAGCGGTGGTGAAGGAGGCCCAGGACCTCCATGTCCTCAGCAGAGTGGGAGGGGGAGTTGAAATGTTGGGCCATGGGGCGGTGTGGTTGATTGGTGCGGGTGTCCCGGAGATGTTCCCTAAAGCGCTCTGCTAGGAGGCGTCCAGTCTCCCAATGTAGAGGAGACTGCATTCGGGAGCAACGGATACAATAAATGATATTAGTGGATGTGGAAGTAAAACTTTAATGGATGTGGAAGGCTCCTTTAGGGCCTTGGACAGAGGTGAGGGAGGAGGTGTGGGCACAGGTTTTACAGTTCCTGCGGTGGTGGGGGAAAGTGCCAGGATGGGAGGGTGGGTCGTAGGGGGGTGTGGACCTGACCAGGTAGTCACGGAGGGAACGGTCTTTGCGGAAGGCGGAAAGGGGTGGGGAAGGAAATATATCCCTGGTGATGGGGTCTTTTTGGAGGTGGTGAAAATGTTGGCGGATGATTTGGTTTATGCGAAGGTTGGTAGGGTGGAAGGTGAGCACCAGGGGCGTTCTGTCTTTGTTACGGTTGGAGGTCTGAGGGCGGAGGTGCGGGATGTAGACGAGACGCGTTGGAGGGCATCTTTAACCACGTGGGAAGGGAAATTGCGGTCTCTAAAGAAGGAGGCCATCTGGTGTGTTCCGTGGTGGAACTGGTCCTCCTGGGAGCAGATCCAGCGGAGGCGGAGGAATTGGGAATACGGGATGGCATTTTTGCAAGAGGTAGGGTGGGAAGCCCATATGCATACCACCCTCTGTGTAAAAACGTTGCTCCTCAGGTTTCCTTTTATCGTTTCCCCTCAAACTTTAAACTGATGCCCTCTCGGTCTCAATTCCCCAACCCTGGGAAAAAGACTGAGTGCATTCACCCTATCCATGCTTCCCATGATTTTATACACCTTTATCAAGTCCCTCATGTTCTCAAGAAAAATATCCTAGCTTGTCCAACCTCTCCCTATAACTTAACATTTAGTCCAGGCAACATCCTTGTAAATTTCTTCTGCACTCTTTCCAGTTTAATAACATCCTACCTATAGCAAGGTGACCAAAACTAAATAGCATATTCCAAGTGCGGCTTCACCAATGTCCCATACAACTGCAACATAACTTCCCAACTTCTGTACTCCATGCCCTGACTGATGAAGGCCAGTGTGCCAAGTGACTCCACTTTCACAGAACCGTGCACCTGAACTCCAGGGTCCCTCTGTCCCACTACACTCCTTTATGCCTTACCATCCACATTAAACTCCTACCTTGATTGGATTTTCCAAAATGCAAGACCTCACATTTATCTATACTAAACTCCATTTGCCATTTCTCGACCAACTTCCCTAGCTGATCAAGGTCCTGCTGCAATTTCTGATAATCTTCCTCACCATCCCTGACACCCTCTATTTTAGTATCGTCTGCAAACTTACTAATTATACCTTCTACATTCTCATCCAAATCATTGATCTAGATATCCAACAGTAATGGACCCATCACCGACCCTTGAGGCACTCCACTCATCACAGGCCTCCAGTCCAATAGGCATCCTTCCATCATTACCCTCTGCTTGCTACAGTCAAGTTAATTGTATATCTAATTTGCCAGATTCCATGTGATCTAACCTTCCAGAGCAGCCTACCATGTGGAACCTTATCAAAGGCCTGACTGAAATCCACGTAGACTATGTCTACCACCTTGCCCTCGTCAACATTCCTGGTCACTTCATCAAAGATCTCTAACAAATTTGTGAGGCATGATCTCCCATGCACAAAGCCATGCTGACTACTCCTAATCAAAACCTGTCTTTCGAAATGCATGTATATCTTATCTCTCAGAATCTTCTCAAGCAACTTACCCACCACAGATATTAAGCTTACTGATCTAT
Organism: Chiloscyllium punctatum; assembly: GCF_047496795.1. Taxonomy (NCBI): domain Eukaryota; kingdom Metazoa; phylum Chordata; class Chondrichthyes; order Orectolobiformes; family Hemiscylliidae; genus Chiloscyllium; species Chiloscyllium punctatum. The sequence continues at coordinate 40,286,380 of NC_092762.1, forward strand.
AGTTCACAGGATTTTCTTTGCAGCCCTTCTTGAATAAGAGCACAACATTTGCTACCCTCCAAACTTCTGGGACCTCATCTGTGGCTAACGATCAGCCAGGTCACCCGCAATTTCTTCTCTAGCCTCTTGCAGTGTTCTTGGATATATGTGGTCAGAACAAGGAAATTTATCCACCTTATTCATTCAAATACACCCAACATCTCCTCTACTGTGATATGGACTGTCCCTAAGATATTACCATTAACTTCCCCAAGGCTTCATGTTTTTCTCCATGGTAAACACAGAGGAGAAATATTCATTGAGAATCTGGTCCATCTCCTGAGTTTCTATGCATACATGTCCACTTTGGCCCTTGAGGGGTCTTTTTCCTTTAATATACTTAAAGAAACTCTTTGGTATTCACCCTAATGTTCTCAGCCAAGGCTATCTCGTGCCCCCTTTCACCCTTCTTATTCCCTCTTCAGTAAACTCCTGTATTCCCTATATACCTCCAGGGATTCTCTTGATCTCAACTACCTGTACCTGAGCCATGCCTCCTCCTTTTTTTCTGATCAAAGCCTCAATATCTCTTGTCCTCCACGGTTCTCTATTCCTGTCATCCTTGCCCTTCACCCTCAAAGGTACATTCAGACTTTGAACTCTAGCTATCTCCCTTTGCCTGCAGACAAACAACTCCAATCAAGCCCTGCAAACTCCTGTCTAATTCCATCAAGATTTACCTTGCCCCAATTTAGAACATCAACCTGTGGACCAGTTTTGACCCTCTCCATAACTACTTTAAAATTAATAGAACTATGGTTACTGGCCCCAAAGGGTCATTGAGTCATAGAGATGTACAGCATGGAAACAGACCCTTCGGTCCAACCCATCCATGCCAATCAGATATCCAACCCAATCTAGTCCCACCTGCCAGCACCCGGCCCATATCCCTCCAAACCTTTCCTATTCAAATACCCGTCCAGATGCCTTTAAAATGTTGCAATTGTACCAGCCTCCACCACTTCCTCTGGTAGCTCATTCCATACACATACCACCCTCTGTGTGAAAAAGTTGCACTGTAGGTCTCTTTTATATCTTTCCTCTCTCACCCTAAACCTATGCCCTCTAGTTCTGGATTCCTCAGGGAAAATACTTTGCCTATTTACCCTATCCATGCCCCTCATAATTTTTTAAACCTCGACCAGTTACCTGTCCTGCCCTATTTCCCAAAAGTATGTCACGTTTTTCCCCTTCCCAATTAGGACTCTCTATTAACTGGTTGAGGAAACTTTCCTGAATGCACTTAACAAGTTCCATCCCATCTAAGCCCTTAACACTATAGTTGCTAAATTTGCTGGTGACACAAAGATAGGTAGGAAAGACAGGGTGCAAAAAGGACTAAGGGGGAGCAACAAGATAAACATAGGTTAAGTGAATGTGCATAGATCTGGCTCAGGGTGTGTAATTGGGAAAATGTGAAAGTATTCATTTTGACATGAAGAATAAAAAATGGTTGGAGATTGCAGATCTACGAAATGCAGAGGATCGGTGTCTTTGTTTACATCAATTATAATTGACAAGTAAGTAGGAAAATTATTTATTGTGAGGGGAACTGAATACAAAAGCAGAGGTTATGCTTCAGTTATAGAGGGCATCGGTGAGCAGTGTTCCCCCTAATTTTCTTACGGTCGGATGCCCAAGAACAGCAGCAACTTCTCGAACCAGAAGTCAATGCCGTAACTGACGTGTATAGAACATCAGAGTGGCTGCTGAGAAGGAACAGTGCTGTCATGAGCAGCAGGGATGGACTCCCAGCCTCTTTGAGGAAACCCAGCACAGACTCCCTTCTTTAAAAAGAATGTAATGCTGATCTTTTAACATTTTCTTTATCTTTCTAATTTATACCTAAGATTTTGTATATAGGTATCTCTGAACTAAAGAATGGCGCCAGAAATGGTGACTTTTTATACTTTTCGCTGTACTAATTTATTCTTGTACTTGAGTACATGTGATAATGAACCTCATTCTATTTCCTCCTTTGTCATGAGAAATACTATTAAGTTTAAAACGTCCCCTGTACCAATACACTAATGATTGACAAAATATTGATTTTTTTCATTATTTATAAACCTAATCTATATAAAGTACAAAAAATTCCTTTACACATTAACCACGATGTCACATTTTTTATAGACAAGAGTATCCCCCAAGGAAAATGGATCACAATCATAGAATATAAAAAAACTGAATAAAGTGTTGAAATATAGACCAATCAGGATCATCTAACCAAACAAAATAACCTAGTCTTGTTCCCATATTTCCTTCAGATTTTCAAGCAGGATAACAACAGGACAAGTTTCGAACTTCAGCACAATTAATGTCTATGCCCCACTGTAAACAGTGACATTGCTTTCCATCTGTGAAATCAGTGTGCCAAACTTATAGTTCAAACAGGCACTCTACAGTTAAGAATGTGGTGCTGGAAAAGCACAACAGGTCAAACAGCATCCGAGGAGCAGGACAATTTACATTTTGAGCATAAGCCCTTCATCAGGAATGAGGGTTGTGGGGAGTTGAGATAAATGGCAGGGTGTGGGACTGGGGAGAAGGTAGCTGGGAATGTGATAGGTAAATGAAGGGGGACGGGGGGAGAGGTGATAGATCGGAGAAGAGGGTGGAGTGGATAGATGGGAAGGAAGATGGACAGGTCAAGATGGAGGTGATCAGTTGGAGGCTCGGAACTGGGATAAGATGGGGGAGGGGAAATGAGCAAACTAATGAAATCCAATTGATCCAGTGTGGTTGCAGGGTCCCAAGGCGGAAGATGAGGTGTTCTTCCTCCAGGCATTGGGTGGTTAGGGTTTGGTGATGGAGGCAGCCCAAGACCTGCATGTTGTTGGTGGAGTGGGAAGGGGAATTAATGTGTTTGGCCACAAGGCAGCAGGATTAGTTGGTGTGGGTGTCCCAGAGATGCTCTCTGAAATGATCCGCAAGTTGCATGCTGTCTCCTGAATATAGAGGGGACCGCATTGTGTGCAATGGAAACACTAGGTGACGTGTGTGGAAGTACAGGAAAATTTCTATCAGATGTGGATGAATTCTTTGGGGCCTTGGATGGAGGTGTGAGTGCAGGTTTTGCACTTCTTCCGCTGGCAGGAGAAGGTGCCTGGAGTGGGGTATGGACTGGATCTGACAAGGGTGTTGTGAACGGAATGGTCTCTCCAAAATGCAGATAGGGATGGAGAGGGAAATAGGTTCCTTGTGGTGTGGTCTGTTTGTAGGCAATAGAAGTGACAGAGGATGATGCAATGTATCCAGAGGGGTGGAAGGTGAGGACTGGGTGAGGGGTTCTGTCCTTGTTGCAATTGTAGGGGTGGGATTCAAGGGCAGAGGTGCAGAAAGTGGAGAAAATTGTTGACCACGTGAGAGGGGATATTGCAGTCTTTTAAGAACTCTTTACAGTTTACCAATATCCATGTTTTATTCAATATTTTAGCTCAACAGAAGTAGCAAACCACTTGAGAACAAGGAAACTAGAGGGCACTGATTTAAATTGAGAGGGGAAAGATTTAAAAGGGGGCTTAGGAGCAACTTATAGGGAATGACTGTCAGAGGTGGTGGTAGATTCGATGCCATCAAGGGCAATTACAAAGGAGCAGGGTTGTGGGGCTACCACGGGTCTATCTGTTAAGGCTCTCAGTGTAAAGTAACAGAGCACCAGCCAGTGGGCTAACTGCCCAGCCCCCAATAACGCGCAAGCTCATTACACCCTCACCCACTCAGCACCTGCCGCGTGCGCGCGCCCATGGCCCCGCCTCTCAGGCTGTGCGCCCACTACCTGCCCCGCCCCTCGGACACTGCGCGCGCCCATGGCCCCGCCTCTCAGGCTGTGCGCCCACTACCTGCCCCGCCCCTCGGACACTGCGCGCGCCCATGGCCCCGCCTCTCAGGCTGTGCGCCCACTACCTGCCCCGCCCCTCGGAGTCAGCGCGCGCCCATGGCCCCGCCTCCCCGGCCACTACCTGCTCCGCCCCTTGAACGCTGCGCGCGCGCGCCCACTGTCCCCGCCCCAGTTCCTGCCCCTCCCCCAAGCCAGGCCCTTCCTCCTTTCACGCTTGCCCCCACCTCCGGACCCCACACCCCATTCCTTCACCTGTTCCAGCTGCCGTGTCGCATCGTTATCTGGGTGGAGGTTTCCCTTTCTCCGCTCCCCTCTGAAATCCACCATGCTGCTGTGAGTGAGGTGGTGCAGCGGAACCTGGCTGTCAGCCGCCATCGCCGCCGCTTGACTTCACACAACCCGGTACTGCTATTGCCAACAAAATGGCACCCGCGTTCTGTCCCCACTGCACATGCGCGGGGGTGGCGGGCCGGCGGTGAATGACGGCAGCGCGCATGCGCCTATTGGAGCGGCGCCGAGGGCTCCCCCACGCGGTTAAGTGGTGTACTTACTGCAACATCACACCCCAGAGTGACTGGGAGAAGTAAGCACCTTGACAGAGCCTTGAGGTTGTGGGAACACTGTGTAAATGCAAGATTTTCATTAAACGTGCTTGGTGTCAACAGTGATTTCCAAGCAGGAGGAATAACACTCTGCCGTTTGTGTCAACAGATGTGTTCTCTTTGTGGATGGACTTCCTTTTTGCTTTTTAATTAAGACAGATCATGTACAGTTTCTAACTGTGGCTGAATATTTGTCGGTGATTCATTCAGGTGTCCCATTCACATCCACCATTGGACTGCCCAACAGGTGGTACAGTGCCTGCCTGCACTAGTTGGGAAACACACAAACCCCTTATAACTGATGGGGTAAAAACAATGACTGCAGATGCTGAAAATCAAATACTGGATTAGTGGTGCTGGAAGAGCACAGCAGTTCAGGCAGCATCCAACAAGCAGCGAAATCAACGTTTCGGGTGATGACCAGACACTAACTAGAAATGGTGAAGTAAAATGGAAATAACCTAATTTCTATAACTCTGATATTTGTCCCAGGCTTTTGTTAACTCATTTGTGGGATGCAAGTTCACTGGCAAGGCCAACGGTTATTGCCAAATTTGATTGGTCTTGAACTGCTTAAGTTAATGTGGTGTGGGGGCACATACAGTGCCTAACATTCCAAAATTTGTAACCATTGACTGTAAAGGAACAAAAAAGTTCCAAGTAATGATGGCGAGTGTTTTGGAGGGGACCTTGTAGATTCTGACATATCTATTGCCCTCACCTCCTTAAGTGGTAGAGTTTATAGGATTGGATGGTGTTGTCATAGAGTCATACAACACAGATACAGCCCCTTCGGTTCAACTAGTCCATGCCAAACATAATTCCAAAGTAAACTAGTCCCATCTGCCCACTCCTGGCCCATATCCTTTCAAACCTTTTATATTTATCTAAGTGTCTTTTGAGCCTGAATTCACCAATTCCTCAGGAAGTTCATTCCACATGCAAACCATCTGGTATGTAAAAGATTTGTCCCACATGACTTTTTAAAATCTCTCTCCTGTTACCTTATAAATATGACCCCCCCAGTCTTGAAATCCCCCATCCTAGGTAAAAGAGACACCCATCATTAACCCTATCTAAACCTCTCATAATTGTATGAACCTCTGTAAGGTCACCTCACAACCTCTTTTGCTCCAGTAAAAAAGTACCAGCCTATCCAGCCTTTCTTTATAAATCAAATGTTCCATAACTGGCAAAATTCAGGTAAATCCCTTCTTATTCTTACAACATAAGGTAATTTGCCACAATGCAACTGTAACATCCTGGAGATTAAATTCAATTTATGGAGACTCCTAGCTAATCCCTGAGATTTAGTGACCTCAAGATTAAGATAATGTGATCCATTTCTTGGTTGGTCTTCCAGTTGGATATCCGAATTCCATCATTATATTTGAAAATCTCCAAATCGCAACGAGTATCCTAAACCCGGGACATCTGGCAGCCTGCAATAGGTCTCACATGTACCCTTTTCACCTGCTACACTCAATCTCCTGCATTCACAGTTTTGGGGATAATGAAATATACTTAGGAATTTCAAACTTTTTTAGAATCTCTATGGTTAGGAAATATTCAAGTCGTGGGATAATGCAAGCTCATTAACAGTCTGACAAGGCTCCGATGGCCCCCTTTAGACCAGCTGGTATCGTGTTTATTCTTGTAAACTGTAAGGCTGGTGTGGGCTTCTAGAACTATAATTTGAGGGGCCCCCACTCATTTATGCTTGACGTTCACCGAGAATTTCCAGTCTCTTCTTTCTGGGATTGTCTAAAGCAAAGCTGGAATTTGTAACACTCCCACCAAGATAAGACTGATGAACTGTAAATTCCAATTTGTTACTTGGATGTTATACAATACTTCACTGGGTCAGCCGCTTCACCTGATGAAGGAGCAGCACTCTGAAAGCTTGTAATTTCAAATAAACCTGTTGAACTATAATCTAGTCATGTGTGACTTCTGACTTAATACTTCACTATGGCTAATGCATGAAAAACTAGTTTTTGAGCTGTACAATTTATAAACCAATACAACGTTTTGATTAGATTAGATTAGATTACTTACAGTGTGGAAACAGGCCCTTCGGCCCAACAAGTCCACACCGCCCCGCCGAAGCGCAACCCACCCATACCCCTACATCTACCCCTTACCCAACACTACGGGCAATTTAGCATGGCCAATTCACCTGACCTGCACATCTTTGGACTGTGGGAGGAAACCGGAGCACCCGGAGGAAACCCACGCAGGCACTGGGAGAACGTGCAAACTCCACACAGCCAGTCACCTAAAGGTCTTTATGATCGTTCAATACCATTGTCTTGTATCATCTATAGTTATCATTCTGTCAACCATTTTTACATTATTTATTGTCACAATTGTAGATCAAAGTCTCATATTATTAGTGGACAATTCTAAAAGGAGGACTGCCACAGAAACAAGTATTATGGACGTAAATTCAGAGGTGTAAAATCATGAAGGGCATGGTAGTGTGAGTAACCAGGGTCTTCTCCCCAGGGTGGTGGAGTCCAAACGTTGAGGACATAGGTTTAAGGTGAGTGGAGGAAGATTTAAAGGGGACCTAAGGGACAACCTTTTCGTGGAGAGTGGTGTGCATATGGAATAAGTTGCCAGAGAAAATGGTGGAGGTTGATACAATAGCAACATTTAAAAAGCATCTGAATGGGAATATGAACAGGAAGGGTTTAGAGGGATATGCAGCCAAATACTGGCAAATGGGACTAGATTAATTAAGGATATCTGGCTGGCATGGATGAGTTAGTCTGAAAGATTTGTTTCCATGCTGTACAGCTCTGTGACAAAACCATGTGTGAGGCTCATGGAATGTTGCATCTGGAAGGGTAAACCTGAATAGGGAGAAACTTAACCAAAAGTGTTAACCAAAAGCTGCCTATTCCCCCCTCACAGCAGAAATCCACCTCCTGCAGATGTTTTTGTTTTATCATCTGGAATATACAAAAAAAAAGGTTTAAGAACTGACTGCAACATCATTCTTTCCATGGTATTGACCAGATATCCTACTCTGTGGATTAGTATGCTTTGAGGGCCACAGCATTGAGAACAGCCATTTTAAACTGCAGGTAAGACAAAGGAAGACTCACTTTCACTGATGAAAGGAATCAGAACAACAGAATTTCTGCTGAATTGAAAGACCAAAAATCTCAAAATTGACTGCTCAACTGCCATCCTCAGTTCTCTCAGGGTCATTTATAATGGCCACAGCATGGTCATATATGCTGTTCATGAACAATTCAGAGACTGAACAGTTTTTTTAAAACTTTTTATCCTTCCGGATTAACCTCAAATCTACTCTGTGTGTATGTGTGGTGTGTTACTACTTCTTTTTGCATTTAGTAACTAATAAACTCGCTCCTTTGTTCATTCAAGAAAGCCTAGTTAAATTGGCTCATTTAAATTCATTTGTGTCTGGGAGACAGGTATCCACAAGGGAAGAGATTCCCTTGATTCTTTATATATGAATCTCATTACAAACAACCGTGAGGCGGGTGAGTAACCAAAAGGAGCCAGTTCATCACTTCTCATTTAGCACAATTTGGGTATCTTGTCTACAACCGTTGGTGAACCTTTGTTATGACACGGAGATGGACAGCTGAACCAAATCAACCTTTCTACCTCTGTATTCACAATACAGTGAAATTAAACCGCCAAAGAGCTCAAAATGGGCCCCAATGGTACCTAACTAGAATTTTGAATAACCAAACCCAGACACTGCGAAATAATCAATTCCAGGTACCAGTTGTACTTGAAACAAAAGACATCAATTTATTAATTATATTAACTTCAGCAACACAATAATCTAATTGGTCTGAAGAAGGATCACTGGATGCGAAACATTAACTTTGCTTTCTCTCCACAAATGCTGCTACACCTGTTGAGTTTCTCCAGCAGTTTATACTTCTGTAATCTAATTAGTCTACGTTTTAAACTCAAAAATCTTTGTTTATATACACACAAAACAACCCCACTGCCCTGTGGCTGAACACTTTAACTCCCCCTCCCACTCCGCCAAGGACATGGGTGTCCTGGGCCTCCTCCAAACCCTTACACCCGACACCTGGAGGTAGAGTACCTCATCTTCCTCCTTGGGACCCTCCAATCACACAGGATCAATGTGGATTTCACCAGTTTCCTAATTTCCCCTGCCCCCATCTTATCCCAGATCCAAACTTCCAACTTGCCTTCTTGACCTCTCCTACATGTCCATCATCCTTCCCACCTATCCGCTCCACCCTCCTCTCCGACCTATCACCAACCATCACCCCCGACTTTGTCTACCTATTGCATTCCCAGTTACCTTCCCCCCCCAGCTGCACTCCCCTCCCATTTATATCTCAACCTCCTTGGGCTATTCCCTCATTCCTGATGAACAGCTTATGCTCGAAACATCGATTCTCCTGCTCCTCGAATGCTGCCTGACCAGCTGTGCTTTTCCAGCACCACACTCTTTGACCATTCATACATAAGACAGACAGACAAAAGGAAGTTAAGGGATATATAAAAGAAAATAACAAAATTGGCCCAGATTACTTAAATGATTTTCATGGTGCATTGTTCCACAGGTAGAGGTGATGGTTTCTTGGTTGATTTCTGAACATGTCAATCTGGGTCATTTTTACGGTTCACTCAGATAAAGGCAGTAACAGAGTCAAAGGGATGCACAGCATGAAAACAGACCATTTGATCCAACTTGTCCATGCCAACCAGATATGCTAACCTAATCTAGTCTTATTTGCTGGCACTTGACCCATATCCCTCTAAGTTGAGAGTGTTTTGCTGGAAAAGCACAGCAGGTCAGATAGCATCCGAGGAGCAGGAGAATCGACCTTTTAGGCCGAAGTCCTGATAAAGGGCACCGGTCCAAACCATCGATTCTCCTGCTCCTCCGATGCTGCCTGACCTGCTGCGCTCTTTCATCAACACACTCTCAACTCTGATCTCCAGCATCTGCAGACCTCACTGTCTTCACACCCCTTTAAACCCTTCCTATTCATGAACCCAATCAGATGCCTTTTAGATGCTGTAATTGTATCTGCCTCCACCACTTCCTCTGGCAGCTCATTCCATATACTCACCACCCTATGCGTGAATAAGTTGCCCCCCTAGGTCCCTTTTAAATCTTTCCCCTCTCACCCTAAACCATACACCCAACTATACTCACTCAACACACCCATTCCTCATTAAACACCTCCATTCTTTCACTCTCACATTCACACCCACCCACTCACACACTCTTACACCCACATTCACACACACACACACTCAACCATACTCACTCAGACACACTCAACTCACTCACAAACACCTACATTCTCTCACACCCAAACTCACTCACACTCACCCACACACACCTACACTCTCTCTCATGCACACAGACCACAGGCCCCACACTCACTCGCTTACACCTGTACTCTCACACTCACAAAATGCCTGCTCTTTCGCGCACACTCATCGGCAGATACACACAATCACTAGCCAATCCTCTTGGCGTTATGGTCGGTAGCAAATGGCATTGTTTGAACATTAAAAAATTCTACCACCACATATTATTGTGTTGCTAAGTCATTGTACTCTACTTAGCCAGGTTGTTTATGACCACAACCTTTAACTGCTGTAAATTGGCACATCACCAATTTAGTTGAAGGAAACTTGCTTTAAAAAATCTTGCTATATATACTGCATGGAGGGAATGTCCATCCACATTTAACAGTGACATTATTGTCTTCCATTTCAAAGAACAGATTGATAGCAGTTGAATTAAACTGTTGCACATAAGTTCTGGAACAAATGACATGCTGTACTGTAAGTAAATCCTTTTTCAATGTACTCTAAATGATAATAGTTGTAATAGTGAAAAGTAATGCTAATACCTTTAAAGCCATGTTGCAGTTAGAACTGCAGAATAAGTAGCCATTTTGCACATCCAGTCTTTACTAATGTTCTGTAATTAAGACAGTCCCACAAAAGTCAGTACATTTCTATACTGTTAGGTAGCTTGACCCAAGCTAAAGCCCGTGGTTAGATTAGTTACAAGTAATATAATTATCCAGAAAGAAGCATCATAAGTTTGACTGTCACGGTAGCTGCCTACTAGTCAAGGTAATATTTCAAACGTACTCTGGAATATAATGAGCTTTTGCATCAACCACTCAATACAGCTTCCTTTGTCCACCACAGTGCATGAACTTTCCCAGTGGAACTGTAACCTTTGTTGCAACACAGATGTATTCTATGCCAAAAACCTTGTTCAGTCTATGCTCAGGTGTAGCTGTGACAATGGGGTCCAAGTAAAGAGCTTCAGTTGAAAGCACATGCTTTCCCTTAAACATTGCACCTCGAAGATATTCAGTTCATTTCCATATGGTCAAAAGAATCTGTGAATGTCTGGCATCTGTGTCAGGCCATCCTTCCATGATAACTTTTCATAGTTGCTTCATTCATGGATCATTTACTTTGTTTTCCTGAAGTAGGTACGTTTGAACTGAGAGAAATTCATCAGATCCACCTTAAACACATCTTGCACTCCATGTCCATACTGTCTATTTATAAGTTCATTGGAACTTATGAATTCTAATGTAGACTTGGTAGTCTGCCCAGTAGGTCTGAGGTAACCATTTTGGTACCAGGTTCTTAGCAGATGTCAAATTTATACCTCTGACACTATACCTCTGAGGTTTTTGATGTCTGACCGATGCACATGTAAAATGTTTTGTGTTAAATCGCAGCCAATAGTTTGTGATTGCTTGAATGAACTGAAATAGTGAACTGTCTACTAAACAGGTACATATAGGATTTTGTGCTACCAACCACAAGCATTTCCTGCTCTATGTTGGAATAATAGGATTACAATTATGAGAGATCTTTGGACCCAGTGAAATTGGTTTACCATCTTATATGATGCATGCTCCTGGCCCTCTCTGAGATGCATCAACTTCCAGGATTGTTTTATTCCTTGTGGTGTAGTACTGCAGGCTGTAATTTTGTACTGGCAATACTTGTTTGAGTGTTTTAGCAAGTAGTTGATGGCCTTCCTGCCATTCAATGGGGTATCTTTCTTGAACAACCCTCTTAACAATGTTTTGTTGGAAAGGTTTGGTATGTAGGAAGTTAAAAATTCTGCAACATCTCTGCAGTCCTTGTTTGTCTTGGGAGATAGGCATTGTATCTTATATCTTTGACTTTGCCTGAATTGGAACAGATCTCATAACCTCAATAATTTAGAGCCAAAAAAGGCTAGCTGACCTACAGTCACCTGGTGGTTGAAGACGAGTCCTTCATAGCTAGCTGCCACTTTCGGTGAGAGCAGATTTCAGTTGAGCTCTTCTTTGGTTTAACCATCACAGTAACCTCAACAGCAATACACAAACCCAGGAACATTTTCTGTGATTCGGTCAATTCTCTGCTGGAACAGATCCTGACTGACAGACAAACTGAAAGCTAACCTCTGGAAGCCATATCCTTCAAATGGTTTTCTGAAAGTAGTGATATCTTGAGATTCTTTTGTCAAATGAACTGACTAATATCCATACTTGAACTGAAATAGTGAACTGTCCACTAAACAGTTTACCATACTTGGCATCCAACTTGAAAGAGAATTTGGTTCCTGTAAATTTGGGATTCAGTTCTTCTAATGTTGGAGTTTTGTGTGAGTTTCTCTTTAGTGTAAGGTTTCAACATCTTAGATTCAGACATCCTCTTTTCCATCTTTCATTAGCACACAGATAATAGAACTGCACCAGCCTATGTGCTGATGCACATGACAAATAATATCATCACATTTCACATTGTACAGCTCACTCTTAAGTCCCCTAGTATGTAAACAGTGCACTTTCTGGGAGGGCCAATGGAAGCACATCTCTGAGGTGCAAAACAGTGCGATATTTTAAGTGTCCTACAGCATTGAATTGTATGTTTTTTAGTGTTTTAAGTTTTAAATGCTGGGCCATGGCAGTGTGACCATTGTTGACCTGTTCAGCTGTTATAGGTATCTTGGTATTTTTGAGAATGGTCACATTAAGACCAAGAAATATGAACAGAATGAGGATTTTCAGGCCCTCGCACCTCTACTGTCATTCAATAGAATCACGGCTGACCTGATATTCCTGTCGCCCTCATTCCTATTCTTTCCCTGTAAGGCTTGATTCCCCGACTGATCAAGACATCCATCTATCTCAGTCTTAAATAATGTAATAACTCAGGAAGCCTGACTGGAAAGGAACATCTTTTATTGTTGAATGTAAAATAGAACCGCTACTCGTGATGTACCGAGGTTAGTCACAGCCCGGGTCAGTGTTCACTGTTTTTTTATTGTTTCTCCAGAAGTGCTCTTAATTTGTTTGTTCTCCATCACCAAACCACCGTGGTTTTTTCCCTCTATTAACCACCACCTGTAAATCACTCTTGTTTCCAAATGAATATTTTACGTGCAAAACTCATATTAAGGGCAATGTATCCATTAAAAGTGAGGCAGAGTTAGGGGGAGTGGAAAGGGACTGGGTCTGCTTTCTCTTTTCTTTCTATATCCAGAAACGCAATTACATAGAACTGAACATATTTTTTTCCCAACACCAAATCACTTAATTTTTATTAATATTAGCCATCACCAGCAAATCACCCATGTAGCCAATTGGATATCAGTGTGCAAAACCCAAATACGGGCAATATAAGTCATCATAAATAAGGCGGAGGTAGGGAAAGGGGGAAGGGGCTAACTCCAGTTGGAGTCGGAGGGGGAAATAAAACACTGTAGCCTCCTCTCTCTAAAGGCTTAGAGAGCATTAGTGGACACCACATGTTCCCTCTCTGATAACATCTGGGCTCGAACGTAACCGTAGAAGAGGTGCAGGCAGTCAGCAGAAATGACCCTCTCCACAGACTGTTGCCTGGGCCTGTTTATAGCCAGCCAGGCCAGCCCTAGGACTGGACCCACAAGGGGGTACTCTGATGTGCCCACCCTCCTCTACGTTTGTGCCTGAAGGTCAGAGATGAAGAGGGTGGGACTGAAGTGCAACTAAAAACACAACACAAGATGTTTTAAATAGCTAAAACAGGAGTGCAACAGCCTACAGTCTATATATATATGTGGTACACAGACAGCACAACATGCAAAATAAACAGTTGACCGGGCAGTCTGTGAGCTGCCACAATCTGCAGTTACAGGACACTGCAGCATGCAGCTTGGGTCTCCTTTGTAGGTATTCTCGAACAATCTGTTCACACACATTTGGAGCACACAGGACTTGAACATGGGACTCTTGGCTCAGAGGTAGAGGCATTACCACTGTGCTATAAAAAAAAACCCAGGGCTGCTTTATCCTATATTTTCTAATCAACCTGTTCAGAGATGTTATTGCATATCTGTGGAGCAGGTGAGATTTGAACCTAGATGTCTTGGTCTGGGTGTAGGGACACTACCATTTGACCACAAAAGGGTCCCTGGATCTCCTCTATTAAGGGCTGAGGTGATGAGTTCCTGCTGGGCTGGCCATTGCCTGTTACCAAGGGAACTCATACTCAATGAGCTCCATAAGGAGATTAATTATTGATTCCCCATGGGCCTTGCAGGTGTTATCACAAATATACACAAGGCTCTCTGTGGCAAGGCGATCCAAAGACTCATAACCATCTAAGAACAGAAACTCCTCCTCATCTCAGTCTTAAATGGGCATCTCTTTATTCTAAGAGTATACCATCAAATCCTAGTCTCTCCCATGAGAGGAAACACCCTCTCAGCATTTACCCTGTTAAGCCCCTAAAGAATTCTATTTGGTTCAATGAGATCACCTCTCATTTTCCTAAATTCCAGTGAATAAAGTCTCAGCCTTTTAACCTTTACTCATAAGACAATCCCTCCATACCAGGGATTATCCTGGTGATTTTTCTCTAAACTGCTTCCAATGAGAATATAGCTTTTCTTAAATCAGGGGACCAAAAGTGTTCACAGTACTCCAGATGTGGTCTCACCAACATGTTGAGTTCCACACACATTGGTAGCCCTGCTATTGCTGTTCAATTATGTTCACCCGGTAAAATATCTATTGTTTCCATGCAGAATTACCATGGCTACGTTTCACCATCAATGTGTGAATGCAAAGGTTGAGGTGACCCAGTACATGCAGTCAGATTTGCTACAGTGGATTGTTTTATTGGCTTCCAATGATCCAGGTACATATCCTTCAGGATTATGACTAGTAGGATGTTTGCAAAAGATCCATCTCAATTTTGGTCTTGAGCATTTGTTTATTAATTTTCTTCAGGTGTATTGGTGTTAATAGTGGCAAAAGCTTCTATCTGTTTGATTTTATCTACATTGTGTCACATTCACAATGTGAAATGCCTGCTCACTTTCAGATGAAAGTTTCTTTCAGTCTTGTACATCCCAGTCAGGTCCCTCCCTCAGCTATCTCTGTTCTGTTAAAATCAGATCCAGCATATCTGGTCTATCTTAAACTGAATCACTGCAGCTGAGGCAATATCCTGGTGAATCTCCTCTGCACCCTTTCAAATGCAAGCATATCCTTCCTTTAGCGTGACAATCAGAACTGCACACAGTATTTCAGCTGAGGCCTAATCTCTTGCTCTTGCATGTAATGCTTTGACTAACAAAGGCAAGTATCTCATATGCCTTCTCAACTACTTGTCCTTCTGCCCTCAAAGATCTATGAAACATGCACATTGAGGTCCCTCTGATCCTCTGTACATTTTGGGTCCTACCATTCAACATATACTTCCTCACCTTGTTAGTCGTCCCAACAGGAGTCATCTCTCGTTTTTCAGAATTAAATTCCATTTGCCATTGTTCTATTTTGTCAACCCATCTATATCTCCTGTAGTCTAAGGCCTTCCTCCTTGTTGTTTACTACACTACCAAATTCCATGTCATGTGTTGATGATCATAATTCCTTACTAATCACACTCCTACATTCATGTCTGCATCAAATGTACATATCAAACAGGAAGAGATTCAACATTGAACCCTGTGGTATGCTACTGGACACAGACTTCCAGTCACAAAAACATCTATTGACCATCATCTTCTGCTTCCTACCACTACAGTTTCCCAAAGTGGGGTGGCATGGTGGCTTAGCGTTTAGCACCACTGACTCCTAGCGCTAGGGGCCTGGGTTCGATTCTAGCCAGGCAACTGTCTGTGTGGAGTTTGCGCATTCTCCCTGTGTCTGTGTGGGGTTTCCCTGGGTGCTCAGGTTTCTTCCCACAATCCAAAGCTATGCAGGTTAGGTGAATTGACCATGCTATATTGCGCATAGTGTTCAGGGATGTGTGGGTTAGGTGCATTAATCAGAAGTAAATGTAGAGTCACAGTGTAGGGGAATGGGTCTAGGAGGATTACTCTTCAGAGGATCGATGTGGACTTGTTGGGCCAAATGGCCTGTTTCCACACTGTAGGGATTCTATGAAAATGCCATGGTTCCTTTGGGCTTTTAGCTTGGTTTGAGTTTGATTTTATTGGTGCATGTACAAAAGTACTGGAGTACAGTAAAAAGTGTATAATGTTGCCAGAAAAGGCGCCATCTTAGGTAAAAGTATCTCAGAGTAGAATCTTAAGAACAAGGTAGAAAGAGAGAATAAAATTAAAAGTTAAACAATGCAGTAATTACGGTATATCACAAAACATACAAAATAACATTAAAAGTTACACATTGCTGATCTTATTAGTTTTAAGCAGAAAATAAAGAAATGAAGCTGAAATTTCAGATATTACAGTTTTTCTTAAATGCTTAGTCATGGTGGGACTGCACTTTGGGGAATCACTGGAAGTGTGTGCTGAGATCAAACCAGGCCAAGAGACCAATACATATCGCCAAAAGACCATCTTGCTGGGCCAAGAGGCTGCTTTGCTGGCCACTGAGAGACTGCCACCCCAGGCCGAGAGTCTGCTCAGCTGAGAATCTGCTGTGCCAGGCCGAGAGAGTGCCAGGCCGGGGCAAGAGTTCACCAAGTTGAGAACCTGTCACACCGGGCCAAACACCATGATGGCAGGCCAAGAGACTGCTATACTGAAAATCCACCATGGCCAGCAGAGAGTCTGCCAGTCTGGGTCTAAAGTCCTACATGCCAAGCTGAAAGTCTTCCTCACTGGACTGGGATGCTACCATGCCAGACCAAGAGGACACACTGCCAAGCCATGAGGCAACTTTGAAGGGTCTGTGCTGAGTCTGAAGCTGGAAGTCGGAGGCCGGGAGTCTGAGGGTAGGAATCCATAGCCAGGAGAAGAAAAAAAGAGAGAAGGAGAAAAACACAGAAGGAAAAAGAGAGAAAGAAAGTAAAGGAAACAGACTGGGCAGATGAACTCCGTCTGAAGTGTCCTCCTCTGTTGCTATTTTGGTATATATTTAAATTCATAGCTTCTTAATCAGTCTAACATGTGAGACCTTGTGAAAAGCCTTTCTGAAGTCCATGTAGCCGACATTCAACGCTCTACTTTCATCTCCATACACAGTCACCTCCATGAAGACTTCAATCACATTTGGTGGACATGCTCTCCTCCTTGCAAAGCTATCGAGTCATAGAGCCATATAGCTCTTCAGGCCAACTCACCTGTGCCAACCAGGTTTCCAAAACTAAACTATTCCCATTTTCCAGCATTTGGTGGATATCCCTCTAAACTCTTTCTACTCATATACCCATGTTGTTACTGTACCAGTCTCCATTGCTTCCTCTTGCAGTTCATTCTATACACACACCAGCTTCTGCATGACAAAGTTGCCCCTTGGGTCCCTTTTAAATCTTTCTCCTCTCACCATAAACCTATGCCCTCTAATTCTAACTTGCAGTTACAGAGCTACTTATGGACACATCCCTATCTGACTGCTTGACCTCCTCATTGTCTCCCGTCACGTCGTGTTATCTTAATCTTTGATTCTTTAAGATATTCAGCTCTTAAGGCAACTGTACAACAGTGAGGCACCCAACAACAGGTGGGAAAGCCAGAGGCAACCACGACTCAGTCAAGAAAACATTTCTGGAACAGGGCAAGTTAATTAGTGTGTTTCAATCATCCAATTCACCTTTAAAATATGTTTCTTTTCATGAGATGTTAGGTGTAGGGAATCTTAAATGTAACTCTACATTAATAAAATGGAAACTAATCCTTATCTTAATGGAGATCTTTCAGAGCCAGATGTTCTTCCTCAGAACCAGGTGTATTTTGCTTTGTATTTCAATATGGGAGATGATGGCCCAGTGAAATTATTACTAGACTATAAATTGAAGAGTTCTGATCAGATTCTGTGGAGTTCAGGCAGCTAATTAGCCTCAGAAAGGGCTTCTGTCTCCTTTAGTGATAAGATTCTACCTTTATGAGCTGCTGCTACTGGATCCAGTTAAAAGACGCTTCATATTCATCTCACTGGAAAAGGTAAGTGGGGTTAGGGTCACTGGTCGAAAGTGAGGACTGCCGATGCTGGAGATTAGAATCAAGATTAGAGTGGTGCTGGAAAAGCACAGCAGGTCAGACAGCATTCCAAGACCAGGAAGATTGACCTTTTGAGCAGGAGCCCTTCATCATTCCTAATGAAGGGCTCCTGACCAAAATGTTGAACTTCCTGCTCCTTGGATGCTGCCTGACCTGCTATGTTTTTCCAGCGCCACTCTAATCTTAGAGTCACTGGGACCAGTCAAACAGGCTCCAGCCCAGTGGGTGAGGGCATGTTGTTGTGGGAACAGATATTGCCACCAAAGGTCTGCTTCATGTACCACAGGCTGCTCTATTGGGATCTCCAGCTCCCTAACAGGGTCTTCAGGGCTAGGTCAGCCCACATGGTCTCCTCACATTGTACAAAACCCAACCAAGGCTTATAGAATGCCACTCTTCACATTCTGTAGTGCTGGCAGAATTCCCATGGCAGTGTTGAAGACAATGTACATCCAACTCCACTGCCTCATAATGGTCAGTCTCGAGTGAAGGGTCAGCTTATCTACCAACTATCTGCCTGTTCCACTTTTGTCCAAACCTTGTGACCCTGCGAGGCTTCTCTTACAGAGCTGTCCTTAGTGCTGAAGTATTGAAAAAGTGACAAAGTAGTACACTTCACCAAGGGTGCCTCAGTGGTTAGCACTGCAGTCTCACAGCACGAGGGACCTGGGTTTGATTCCAGGTTCAGGTGACTGTGTATTCTCCTTGTGTCTACGTCGGTTTCATCTGGATTTTTAGTTTTGTCCCACAGTTGAAAGATGTGCACTTTAGACGGATTGGGCATGGGGATTGCAGGGTTACGGAGATAGAGTAGGGAGGTGGGTTGGGTGGGATGCTCTTTGAAGGGTCAGTGTGGACTTGATGGACTGAATGACCTACTTCCACACTGTAGGGAGGCAGTCATGGTTACATGATGACCATGAGGATTAACCAGTTAATATGTAAAAGCAAATCCCACTCCTGTACAGATAACACCAGGTTTCACATGTATTTCAAGTGATTTTTCCTCAATAACTGCACTCAGACCCTCGAGACAACTGCTCGCAAGAGGAGAATGCATCCATTCCTGGCATTTGGATCAAGGTCCCAGAGGAATATAGATGATAATATAATGCACCGTACCATGTGAATTCTAACCATAACAAGTCAAATTGTGCGATAATGTTTATTGATCTACTTATCCAATTGATTGAATTAATGCATGTTGAGCCTTTTCAGTCTACAAATGTCCAAAAGGTAGCTGTATAAATGACTACCAGATTTCTGAGTCCAAATCAATCATTTAACAAGCAGCAACATTTTGTTCATATTTTGGAGTATTACTTGAGTCAGAAATTAAGAATATACAGTTTATGGCTTGTAACTGACACAATTAAAACCAGAGAATCCCTGTGTCATACTCAAAAAAGCATTTTTGGAAAAATGCAAGTGAATCTGTGCTCCACTGCTCCATTTCACCTTCAAAATATGTTTCTTTTCATGAGATGTTAAGTGTAGGACCCTAACATGAATAAAATGTAAATCAATTCCTATTTTAATGGAGATCATTCAGAGCCAGATGTTCTTGTTCAGAACCAAATGTATTTTTGTTTTGTATTTCAATATGGGAAATGATAACCTAGTGATATTCTCATCAGATTATTAATCCAGAGACCCAGGTAATGTGACAGATGGTGAAATTTGAATTTAATAAATTAAAAAATCTGGGATTAAGAGTCTACTGACGACTATGAAACCCATTGTTGATTGTTGGAAAAACACAACAGTTTAATTAATGTTGTTTAGAGAAGGAAACTGTCATATTTACCTCATCTAACCTTCGTGTGACTCCAGACCCACAGCAATGTGATTGATTTTCAACTGCCCTCTGGGCAATTAGAGATGGACAGTAAATACTGGCCTGATCAGTGACATCCATATCCCATGAAGGAATTGAAAAAAAATTGTCACCGTTGCACAAAACGTGCACAACCTTTCTTCTCTATTTTTCATCCCATCTATTGCTGAATTCAGTTTGATTTTCTGATCACATTAATAAATCATACATGCCCTATAGTTTCCTTTCTAAAAACCACTTTGATTGATACTTAAGATGGATATCTTTTAATTTGATCATGGGATATAGGTCAACCTGTATTGACCGGACCAATCATCCTTAAGGAGGTGATGTCCTCTTGGGCTATGGTAATTTGACCTGACATATGATGAATTGATGCCATTAATTTTTAGAACCATATAATATTGAGTTGTGTTAAAGAGTCAGCAGTGGGTATGTGTGGCTATCACTCAGTTGGTGGTTATTTCTTGTTTGTCAATAATCAAACAGTAAAAGAAGAACACAATTCTGTTGGAGAGGAGTCACATATTGTCAACTTGACTTTTTAAAATCACACTATTATTCAGTTATTGAGTTACTACTGACCTAGAGGCTATATGGCCATTAGCTCAATGAAACAAGGAAAGTAGTCCATGATTTGTTACCAGGATGTGTTGTGACTGAGCCCAGTGCACCATCTGAGATGCATCGGGTAGATTCACTACAACTAGTCTTTCTTATCAGCATTAGTCTAGGTTACTGATAACACTTAGGGAAGGTCGCCCACAGAAGCTCTTAGGCAAAAGAAACACTTGATCCTGACAAATAGGATGTGTTCGTTGCATACTACCAAACAGCGAGTTACATTATAGATGAGCTATGGGATCATCTCTTTGAGACCTCATGGTAGATTTAACAGTATGTTCACACTACTGCTTAGCTACACTGAACTCACAGCTGATGAACAAATTGGAACTGATTAGTTAGTGTCAGTGTTAAAGCTGCAGCTCTCTTTAAGGCTAAACCAAGACAGTTTCAGAGTTGATTGAAAGCAGCTGATGGTAGTGCCCCTCTGAGCCAGGAGACCCAGGTTCAAGTCCTACTTGCTGGGGTGCTGTAACATCTCTGAACAGGTTAATTAAAAAAATAAAAGAAAATAGAGCCAAGTTCTACCTTTCAAGCCTGGGTGTCCTTGGAGAGGAGGTACACAGTGTTACCAACACCATCAAAGCCTTGAGAGAGAGCTCTGCACTGTGAAGTGTTGGAATGCATTATTTCCCCCGGGCCTGGTTGTAGTAGCCATCAACAGGTCAGGCAACTGGCCAAGGAAGGGGGCCACAGTTCCTGATTTCTTGCTTCTTTTCCATGGATGTCTTTGTGCCCAGGCATCCTTAAAGAACAAGCACAGTACCAACCCAATACCTTAGAAACCTTAAGAGAGAGGTGGACACCACAGGGGTTGGAGTGCATTATTTCCCTCTCCAACTTCATTTCAGTTTCATCTACCCTCCTACCCTCCCTTATTTTTGAAACGCTTGCATTACTCTGTGGGCAGTGCTTGTTAATTGTTGTTTGTTTCTTTAATTAATCGGATAATTCACTTTTTTTAAGAAAAGCTAAAAAAAAGCTGAGTTTTTTTGACACTATTTTGATTTATTTCCTTCCCTTGTTTCCTTAGCCTTCCTTCACTATTATTACCGCCCCCCCGGTGGGCACCGCTTTAATTTATCTGCTTAATTAGTCAAATGGGTAATCTGGTGTTGCAGCTGTGAAAGTTGAGTTGGATTCTTTCTCATCTGTGGCAATGTTCATGCCCACATGTCCTTGGACAGGGAATACGGGATGTCCATCAGTACCCTCAAGACTTTCAGAGAGAGATGAGCACTGTGGGAGCCAGGCCTCTTCCTTGTTTCTGCCCCTTGTTGTATTCTGTTATTATAATACTGCCTATGGTCGGTATTGCTTATCACTTAATTTGCTGAGGGGTTTCTAAAATAAAGAGTTGGACGAGTTACTGCCAAGTTACCTTTTTGCCTGAAATGTGTTTGTAGAATCCCTATAGATTCTCCTTTACCCTATTTGCCAAAATTATCTCATGTCCCCTTTTTGCCTTCTTGATTTCCGTTTTGAGAGTACTCTTGCTGCCTTTATGCTCTTCTAACGATTCACTCAATCCCAGCTGTCTATACCTGACATGCACTTCCTTCTTTTTCTTGACCAGAGCCTCAATTTTTCTAGTCATCCAGCATTCCATACACCGACCAGCTTTGCCCTTCGCACTAACAGGAACATACTGTCTCTGAATCTCGTTATCTAATTTTTGAAGGCTTCCCACTTTCTAACCACCCCTTCACCTGTGAACAGCTTTTCCCAATCAACTTTTGAAAGTTCCTGCCTAATATGGTCAAAATTGGCCTTATTTCAATTTAGAACTTTTAGATCAGGTGTCTCCTTTTCCAAAGTTATTTTAAATGTAATAGAATTATGATCACTTGCCCCAAACATGCTCCCCCACTGACACTTCAATCACTTGTCTTGCCTTATTTCCCAAGAAAGGGTCAAAGTTTGCCCTTCTCTGGTAGGTACATTCACATATTAAATAAGAAAATTATTTTGTACATACTTAACAAATTCCTCTCTATCCAAGCCCTTAGCACTATGGCCATCCCAGTCTATGTTTGAAAAGTTACATTCCCCTACCATTACAATCCAATTATTCTTACAGATAACAGAGATCTCCTTACACGTTTGTTCCTCAATTTCCCCCTGACTATTGGGAGGGGGGGGGATCTAGAGTACAATCCCCATCAGGTATTCATCCCTTTCTTGTTTGTCAGTTCCACCCATATAACTTCACTGGATGTTTTTTGAGGAACATCCTCCCTAAGTACAATCATAATGTTATCCTTAACCAAAATCATCACTTTCCCTCCTCTCTTGGCCTCCTTTCCCTATCCTTCTTATAGCATCTAAACTCCAGAATATTAAGCTGCCAGCCCTGCCCTTCCCTGAGCCACATTTCGGTATTAGTTATATCCCCGTCCCATGTTCCCAACCATTCCCTAAGTTCATCTGCCTTCCCTGTCAGCCTCTTGCATTGAAATAAATGCAGTTTAATATACCAGTCTTACCTCATTCTCTGCCTTGCTTTTGCCTGCCTTGACTGTGTAAATTGCTTCCTTTACCTACTGTACCAGTCTCAGACTTATCTCTTGCCTCACTATCTCTTTGGGTCCCAACCTCACCCCCTACTGGTTCTTCAGTCTCTGTCCCTATGTCACTAGGTTCCCCAATAAAAACAATTGGCTCCTTGCTCTTCTGAAGGCCATCCCGACTTCCACAGAGGTCCAGTAGATCCAAGTGTATCGGCATTTAGAGACTCCCAACGAGATCAGAATTGGAGTAAGTGCTTAGATGTATTGTACCTGGATTTCCAAAAGGCACTTGATAAGCCAGCAGATGGTGAGTCAGGATTAATGGGTCTTTTTCAAGATATAAAGGTGTAACTAGCGATGCGCAAAAAGGGCCTCAATTATTTACTATCTATTTTAGTGACTTGGAGGAGAGGCAAAGTATAAAGTACCCAGATTTGTTGATGATGCAAAATAGGTAGAGCGGCATGTTGTGGTGAGGACATAAGAAATCTGCAAGGGATATAGATAGGCAAATAGCTAGCTGGAGAGAGTTTAATGTAGGATGGTGTGGGTCATGCGCCATGGTAGAGAGAAACAAAAAGCAGATCATTACTTGAATGGAGAGGGACTCCAAAAGAGTGCAGCAGAGTGATCTGGGTGTTCTTGTGCATGGAACACCAAAGATTCATGTAATTAAGAAGGCAAATGGAATTTTGGCCCTTATTATTGGAGGTTTGGAGTTTAAAAATAGGATATCCAAGATGGCGGCAATCTGAGTAGATCTGCCTTGCTGAGCTCTGCACCCAGACCAACAGTAGTGATAGCTTTACCCCTCCCCCCACCACCTTACCTTTCTTTGGAAAAAAATAATGTTAAATGGTTGTGAAACCATTTAAATCCATTTGCATTGGTGCGTTGATTGTCTGAGTAAGACAGGTGGGGAGTTTAGGTGACCAAAACAAGCAGTAATCCATGAGGGCCGGTTGTCTGGGTGTCTCTCGATTATCCGGCAACTCACCTCTCGATTATCCGGCAACTCGCATCATAATGCGGTTTAAATGATAACTGAATGCTGGATTGCCTGGTGCCGTTTTTACAGGGCCTTGAGAGCTTATTCGGATGGTCCAGGATTCGGATAGTTGATATTCAGATGGTCGAGTTCCTACTGTAAATTCTTTTTGAGCGAGCAAGGATGACGAAAGGAAAGCACACAGCCGAGCCCCAACACAAAGGACACTTGCTGAAGGCATCGAGTGTGCCCGCGACTGTCACCGCAGGTGCAGCTGCAGCCCCCTCGGCAGCAGAACGTTGCTGAAGAACTTGTGGTGATCACAGGAATGATCAAGGAGTTGATGGAAGACCATCATACTCAGCTGGAGCCAATTTTGGTCATGCTACAAAAGCATGAGAAGGAGTTGGAAGGGCTTGGGGAGCCAGCTGAAGAGGTCGAGTGACGGACCACGATGTTGGAGACCAAGGTCGAGTCCTCAGCGGGGCAGATGTAGGCCCTCGATAAACAGATCCAGACCTTGATTAAACAGGTCGATGATCTGGAAAATCAAGGTAAGAGGAACAATATCCAGGTCATTAGGCTGGCAGAGGAAGTGGAATGTGGACAGCTAGCAAGCTTTTTTGAAGACGGGCTGCCACAGTTTCTTGGCTGGGAGATCGAGGTGGACCGGATGAAGGTTGACAGAGCTCACCAGGTTGCGGTATTGTAGATCCGGTTTGGATCGGCAACCCCGCCCGGTCCTGGTACGATTTCAAAGTGACAGGGACAAGCAGAGAGTCCTGGAATCTTCGAGAAGGATGGGGAAGGATCCACAGGCCCTGACTTATAATGGAACTAAGATAATGTTTTTCCAAGACTTTCCTGCAGCAGTGATCCGTAAAAGGAAATTGTTTGAAGAGGTCAAGAGTAACTTAAGGGACCTTGGTATTCAATATTCGATGAGATACCCAGCGGTGCTTCATATTACTCACGAGACAACGGTGTGGTCATTTGACTCCTCAGAACAAGTCAAATATATATCCTGGATAATAATGTTTGGGTTTTTTCCCCTGTTGCTATGTTTCTGGTAATGTTACCCTTTTCTTAAAGAAGTTGCTTTTTTTGCTCTGATTAGGATTGGTGTTGGTATATAGTTGGGGGTGTGCAGAGCGTTCATTATTTTGTCGGTTTCCTTCTATTGCTTGGGTCTGGGGTACAGCTCGAGCTGGAAAGGGGAATGGAGATTTGCGTGGGAGATGTAAGCACCCTCTACAGGCAGGGGGTAGGGTCCCTCATGAAGTGCCTTTTGTGTTTTGTAGTTAGGTTTGAGTTTTGATATTTCGTAAATAGACTCCAAGAGTTTTCTTTTTGAATATGCCCAGCATGCTGTAAGTCAAGCTCTTCCTCTTGGCAGGTCAGAGATGGTGGTAAAGGATCATGGCGAGCAGTGTTCTTAAATGGTGCACCTGGAATGTTCCAGGGATCCATTTGCCAGTGAAAAGGGAAAAGGTGTTGTTGAGTCTTGAAAAGGAGAAGGTGGTGGTTGCCCTGTTGCAGGAGACTCACCTTAAAGACAAGGAACACTTGAAGTTACAGCAGGGCGGGTTTGATCGGATGTTTTTCTCATCCTTTAACACAAAGAGCAGGGGGCTGGAGAAATCTTCCAGTTAATTTAACAGATTGTGTTAAAGATGAATATGGTTGGTTTGTTATCCTTAGGACCCTAATACATGGCGAAGAATATGGCATTTTGAATGTCTATTGTCCTCTGACCCAATCCCCAAATGTTTGAGTGATGCACTAAGTCGATGGCCTTTGCGTCGCAGCATATTATTATACAAGGGGACTTTAATTGCCTTATGGATCCTGTGCTGGATAAAATGCCCAAAGGCACCCCCAAAGCTTTTTCTACAATCTGAACAGTTGTGTGATCCGTGTGTGGAACTTGGGTTGGTAGACGTTTGGAGACAGCTCGAGTCTAAAGGCAAGGACTATACATTCTTTTCCAATCCTCATCAGTGCCATACAAGGATTGATTTTTTTCCTAACTCCTGTGGAGTGTTGGAATGCATTATTTCCCCTGGGCCTGCTTGTAGTAGCCATCAACAGGTCAGGCAACTGCTATTAAATTATTCAGTTGGGAATATTGCTATCTCTGATCATGCAGCAGTATATTTAGTGGTTGAGGTTAAGGGTAATGCAATAAACTCTCAGTACTGGTGAATGGATCGCTTCATCCTCAAGGACAGCAAGTTCGTTGTGTACTTTTCCGGCCAATTTGAATTATTTTTGGCCACCAACACGAGTCCATTCTTTGGGACACAGCTAAGGTCAATCCTAGAGGGATAATTATCTCATACTCAGCCAATCAGAAGTGACAGAAGGAGAGCAGCAGTGTCTGCTCGAGGCACAACTGAAGGCAGGTGAGACAACATATTACAGTAGACCATCAGTGACTAAACTGTAGCTGATCATAGCTCTTTGATCCACCTTAACCTCTACACTTATGCAAACATCCAGAAAGGAACTTTCCCTTGCAAAGCAAATGTTATTTGAGCATGGTGACAGGCTAGGTAAATATTTGACATATCTGGTCAGGAAGAAGCATGTCTCCCAATCTCTTGCTTCTATTAGGGAAGGGAATGGGACTCCAACTTGTAATGCTAAAAAGATCAACGCAGCGTTTCGGAGGTTGTATTCTGAACTGTATCAGTCTGAATGTTGTGAGAGTAGATGGGATAAAATTGAATCTTTTTTTAGGAACTTGGATCTTCCTGGGGTGTCTGCTGAGTAGGCACCTCTCCTTAGTGCTCCATTAACAGCACAAGAGATACAGGAGGCAGTGAGGTAACTTCAAAGTGGAAAGGCGCCTGGCTCTGATAGTCTTCCCAGTGAGCTTTATAAAGAATTTGCAAACATAATGTCAGGACCAATGCTAGACATGTCTAACTATTCGTCTAGTCGTGATTCTCTCCCGCCATCCTTGAGAGGGGCTAATATCTCTCGTATCCTCAAGAAAGGGAAAGCCCCGGAGGACTGTGCTTCTTATGGACCTATCTCGCTCTTATATTCTGATTATAAAATTTTGTCTAAGACTTTGGCATTGAGATGGGAAGGTGTGGTGCCCGCTGATGTTAAAGAAGATCAGACGGGCTTTATAAAAGGTAGCAAATCCTCTAATAATGTTAGGAGGTTGCTTAACATGATTCAAGTGTGCCAGCAGCGATCGGTTCAAGGGTTGGTGGTCTCTTTGGATACGGAGAAGGCATTCGATTGGGTGGAATGGCCGTATCTCTTTTCTACTCTGGAGCGTTTTGGCTCGGGTGAAGTGTTTATTCGATGGGTCAGGGTCCTTTATGGTGATCCTCTGGTGGCAGTTCCCACCAATGGTATAAGGTCTGACAATTTTAACATTGGTAGGGGCAGTCCTCCGGAGAGGAGGTGGGGGCGGAGAGGTCGGGAAGAAGATTGCAGGTTAAGAAGGCGGTGCTGAGTCCGAGGGTTGGGACTGAGAAAAGGTGGGGGGAGGGGAAATGAGGAAACTGGAGATATTTGCACTCATCCCTTGTGGTTGGAGGGTTCCTAGGCGGAAGATGAGGCGCTCTTCCTCCAGGCGTCGTGTTGCCATGGTCTGGCGATGGAGGAGGCCAAGGACCTACATGTCCTTGGCGGAGTGGGAGGGGGAGTTAAAGTGTTTAGCCACAGGCCGGTTGGGTTTGTTACCTCTGGGACACCCGCACCAACCAACCCAACCGCCCTGTGGCTGAACACTTTAACTCCCCCTCCCACTCCGCCAAGGACATGTAGGTCCTTGGCCTCCTCCATCGCCAGACCATGGCAACACGAAGCCTGGAGGAAGAGCGCCTCATCTTCCGCCTAGGAACCCTCCAACCACACAGGATGAATGCAGATTTCTCCAGCTTCCTCATTTCCCCTCCCCCCACCTTGTCTCAGTCCCAACCCTCGGACTCAGCACCGCCTTCTTGACCTGCAATCTTCTTCCTGACCTCTCCGCCCCCACCCCCTATCCAGCCTATCACCCTCACCTTAACCTCCTTCCACCTATCGCATTCCCAATGCCCCTCCCCCAAGTCCCTCCTCCCCTACCTTTTATCTCAGCCCGCTTGGCACACCCACCTCATTCCTGAAGAAGGGCTTAGGCCCGAACCGTCGATTCTCCTGCTCCTTGGATGCTGCCTGATCTGCTGTGCTTTTCCAGCAGCACATTTTTCAGCTCCATACCCACTTGACCTCCATCACTCCAGTGTGACATGCAACGTGGCCCAGTATAGGCAGGCAGCAATTTTGTCTCAACGCTCGTAGTAGTCATAGGTGGGTCTGCTGTTCAGTAATTTTTTTTATTTTACTATGAAAATGTCATTTAATCCTTTATCCAAAGACTTCTGAAATCCAAAAGACAGCTAGTCCCGAGTGTTTCAGATAAAGGATTGCGTACCTGTAGTTAGTTTATTTTTGCTTTTGATGTTTTGTTGTTATATTTTCATATTTTGTAACTTTCTAATTTTGTAAAGAAAAATTTTTCAACAAAAATATTTAAAACAAAATAGGACAGTTTGTTACAAATGGCTGGGTGTTGGCTTGGCCAGATCTGTAGTGACATGTACAGTTCAAAGTTTGTGAGAAGATTTGTAGCTCGGAGGCTCGTTGTTGTGGTTCTGTTCACCAAGCTGGGAATTTGTGTTACAGATGTTTCGTCCCCTGTCTAGGTGACATTCTCAGTGCTTGGGAGCCTCCTGTGAAGTGCTTCTGTGATGTTTCCTCCGGCATTCCTCCAACAAACCATGACAAATGCAAGCCATTCAGCCCATCAAGTCCACACTAACCCTCCAAACAGCATCTCATCAGACTTTCCCCCCTAACCTATCCCTGTTTTTCCCATGGCTAATCCACCGAGCCTGCACTTCCCAAGACTCTGAGCAATTTAGCATGGCCAATCTACCCTGACCTGCACATCTTTGACTGTGAAAGGAAACCGGAGGACCTGGAGGAAACACATGCAAAGACGGCGGGGGGGGGGGGGGGGGGGTGGGGGGGAGAATGTGCAGACTCCACACAGTCAGAAGTCACACGACACCATGTCACATTTGTGAGCGGCACGGTGGCAGAGTGGTTAGCACTGCTACCTCACAGCGCCAGAGACCTGGGTTCATTTCCCGCCTCAGGCGACTGACTGTGTGGAGTTTGCACGTTCTCCCCGTGTCTGCGTGGGTTTCCTCCGGTTTCCTCCCACAGTCCAAGAATGTGTAGGTCAGGTGAATTGGTCATGCTAAATTGCCTGTAGTGTGAGGTAAGGGGTAAATGTAGGGGTATGGGTGGGTTGCGCTTCAGTGGGGCGGTGTGGACTTGTTGGGCCAAAGGACCTGTTTCCACACTGTAAGTAATCTAATCTCATTCCAACAAATTTATTACAAATCACAAGCTTTTGGAGTGCTGCTCCTTTGTCAGTTGAAGCTCCTTTGCTCAAGGCTGGAATCAAACCCAGCTCTCTGATGCTCTGAGGCAACAGTGTTAACCACTGAAATGCATTTACCCAAATGTTCAATTGAATGGCACACAAAATGTCAACAGTTGATTAAATTTTGCAACAATTTTCCCTCAAATACTGCAATCTAATGTCCAAGTAGTCAGTTGAGGGTGTAAGTTTTATTTAGGCAAAGTTGCATTACTTTTGAAGTGATTTATGCTGTAAATAAAGTATAAGTGGTGTGTATACCCCCTGCATTATGAACGCCATCTACAAGTTTGCTGATGACACCACCGTGGTAGGATGGATATCTAATGAGTCAAAATACAAAAGGGAGATAAAGGGCTTGGTGATGTGGTGCAATGAGAACAACCTTTCTCTCTCTCTCTCTCTTAACATTGGCAAATTTCAGTTAAAAATCACAACAGCATGTTATAGTCCAACAGGTTTATTTGGAAGTACAAGCTTTTGGAGCGCTGCTCCTTTGTCAAGTAGCTAGTGGGACAGGATCATAGAACATGATCTGAGCTGAGGTGCACTGTTTTTTATAAAACCTTACATTTGCTTGGGAATGTGACTTGAAAGAAGTTCTGAGATTTACATATTAATGAATCTAAACCTGAAAACTCATTCTAAGTGATTAAAGATGTAACAGCAATTTAGATTTGTTCGATACATCGCTTCAGTTGTATGATGCCTTGATCTCTTATGATAAATTTTGTGTCTGATGATCTTGCACCACTAGATGAAGAAAGCTTGTACTTCCAAATGAACCTGTTGGACTCTAACCCAGCACTGTGTGATTTTTAATTTTGTCCACCCCAAAGTGTCTGTGTGGAGTTTGCACATTCTCCCCGTGTCTGCGTGGGTTTCCTCCGGGTGCTCCGGTTTCCTCCCACAGTCCAAAGATGTGCAGGCCAGGTGAATTGGCCATGCTAAATTGCCCATAGTGTTAGGTAAAGGGGTAAATGTAGGGGAATGGGTCTGGGTGGGTTGCTCTTCGACGGGGCGGTGTGGACTTGTTGGGCCAAAGGTCCTGTTTCCACACTGTAAGTAATCTAATCTAATCTAAATGGTGTTGGATGCGAATCTTATCAGATCGAATGGATTGGTTGGAGAGACAGATAGAAGCAATGAGGAATTTGCAACAGCAACAGTGTGTGCATTTATCTTACAGCAACACTGTAAGCAATCTAATCTAATCTAATCTAATTCCAACACCAGCACCTCCATCTCATTGATTTCAGAATGAAAGGAGGACAACATGCCCCCAACTACATCATAGAGTCATAGAGATGTACAGTATGGAAACTGACCCTTTGGTCCAACCCGTCCATGCCGACCAGATATCCCAACCCAATCTAGTCCCACCTGCCAGCACCCGGCCCATATCCCTCCAAACCCTTCCTATTCATATACCCATCCAAATGCCTCTTAAAATGTTGCAATTGTACCAGCCTCCACCACTTCCTCTGGCAGCTCATTCCATACACGTACAACCCTCTATGTGAAAAAGTTGCCCTTAGGTCTCTTTTATATTTTTCCCCTCTCACCCTAAACCTATGCCCTCTAGTTCTGGACTCCCTGACCCCAGGGAAAAGAGTGTCTATTTATCCAATCCATGCCCCTCATAGTTTTGTAAACCTCTATAAGGTCACCCCTCAGCCTCTGACACTCCAGTGAAAACAGCCCCAGCTTGTTCAGCCTCTCCCTATAGCTCAAATCCTCCAACCCTGGCAACATCCTTGTAAATCTTTTATGAACCCTTTCAAGTTTCACAACATCTTTCCGATAGGAAGGAGACCAGAACTGCATGCAATATTCCAACAGTGGCCCAACCAATGTCCTGTACAGCCGCAATATGACCTTCCAACCCCTGTACTCAATACGCTGACCAATAAAAGAAAGCATACCAAACGCCTTCTTCACTATCCTATCTACCTGCGACTCCACTTTCAAGGAGCTATGAACCTGCACTCCAAGGTCTCTTTGTTCAGCAAAACTCCCCAGGGCCTGACCATTAAGTGTATAAGTCCTGCTAAGATTTCCTTTCCCAAAATACAGCACTTCGCATTTATCTGAATTAAACTCCATCTGCCACTTCTCAGCCCATTGGCCCATCTGGTCCAGATCCTGTTGTAATCTGAGGTAACCCTCTTCACTGTCCACTCCACCTCCAATTTTGGTGTCATCTGCAAACTTACTAACTGTACCTCTTATGCTCACATCCAAATCATTTATGTAAATGACAAAACGTAGAGGACCCAGCACCGATCCTTGTGGCACTCCACTGGTCACAGGCCTCCAGTCTGAAAAACAACCCTCCACCACCACCCTTGGTCTTCTACCTTTGAGCCAGTTCTGCATCCAAATGGCTAGTTCTCCCTGTATTCCATGTGATTTAACCTTGCTAACCAGTCTCCCATGGGGAACCTTGTCGAACGCCTGACTGAAGTCCATATAGATGACATCCACTGCTCTGCCCTCATAAACCCTCTTTGTTACTTCTTCAGAAAACTCAATCAAGTTTGTGAGACATGATTTCCCACGCACAAAGCCATGTTAACTATCCCGAATCAGTCCTTGCCTTTCCAAATACATGTACATCCTGTCCCTCAGGATTCCCTCCAACAACTTGCCCACCACCGACGTCAGGCTCACTGGTCTATAGTTCCCTAACTTCTCCTTACCACCCTTCTTAAACAGTGGCACCACATTTGCCAACCTCCAGTCTTCCGGCATCTCACCTGTGACTGTCGATGATGCAAATATCTCAGCAAGAGGCCCAGCAATCACTTCCCACAGAGTTCTCGGATATACCTGATCAGGTCCTGGAGATTTATACACTTTTATGCGTTTCAAGACATCCAGCACTTCATCGTCTGTAATATGGACATTTTGCAAGATGTCACCATCTATTTCCCTACAGTCTATATCTTCCACATCCTTTTCCACAGCAAATACTGATGCAAAATACTAATTTAGTATCTCCCCCATTTTCTGCAGCTCCATACAAAGGCTGCATTGCTGATCTTTGAGGGGCCCTATTGTCTCCCTAGTTACCCTTTTGTCCTTAATGTATTTGTAAAAACCCTTTGGATCTCCTTAATTGTATTTGCCAAAGCTATCTCATGTCCCCTTTTTGCCCTCCTGATTTCCCTCTTAAGGATACTCCTACTGCCTTTATACTCTTCTAAGGATTTACTCGATCTATCCTGTCTATACCTTACATATGCTTCCTTCTTTTTCTTAACCAAATCCTTAATTTCTTTAATCATCCAGCCTTCCCTTTCACCCTGATAGGAATATACCTTCTCTGGATTCTTGTTATCTCATTTCTGAAGGCTTCCCATTTTCTAGCCGTCCCTTTACCTGCGAACATCTGCCCCCAATCAGCTTTCGAAAGTTCTTGCCTAATACTGTCAAAATTAGCCTTGCTCCAATTTAGAACTTCAACTTTTAGATCTGGTCTATCCTTTTCTATCACTATTTTAAATCTAATGGAATTATGGTCAGAAAAAAAAGTCAAAACAGTTTTAAAACAGAGAAGAAGAGACAAAGTAAGCACACGGTGAGGACAGTGCAGGAGAGAGAGAGAGAGAGAGAAAGAGAGAGAGAGAGAGAGAACCTGCACAGTTACTGCTTTTGCTGTCATGTACCTCTGGACATCGGGAGTGCGTCTGGGAAAATTAACAAACAGTGAAATTCACAACTAATCTTGGAGGAACCTGTTTGGGCGAAGGTCACAGCACAGAATCAGATAAGTGAATTGTTGTTTTAAGTGTGGCTTTTGTGGCTATACCCTTTTCAAACAGGTGTGCTGTTTTGGAAAATGAAGGGGGTGATGGATTCTCAGGGGAACATAGCATGAACAGCCAAGTTTCTGGTATTGAAACTGGCTCTAAGGCAATGAGGGGTACATCGGGTTCCCAGAGATCTGTAGTCCGAGGTACAGACGGACGTTTCTGTGGCCAGCAGCAAAAAATCAGAATGTTGTGTTGCTTCCCTGGTGCCAGGATCAAGGATGTCTCAGAGAGGGTGCAGAATGTTCTCATGGGGAGAGGGGCCAGCAAGAGGTCACTGTCCACATTGGAACCAACGATATAGGAAGGGAAAAGGTTGAGATTCTGAAGGGAGATTATAGAGAGTTAGGCAGAAACTTAAAAAGGAGATCCTCAAGAGTAATAATATCTGGATTACTCTGGGTGTTACGAGTTAGTGAGGGCTGGAACACAAGGATAGAGCAGATAAATGCATGGCTGATGAGCTGGTGTATGGGAGAAGGATTCACATTTTTGGATCATTGAAATCTCTTTTGAGGTAGAAGTGACCTGTACAAGAAGGACGGATTGCACCTAAATTGGAAGGGGACTAATATACTGGCAGGGAAATTTGCTAGAACTGTTTGGGAGGATTTAGACTAGTAAGGTGGGGGGGGGGGGGGGGGGGGCGGCGGTGGGACCCAGGGAGATAGTGAGGAAAGAGATCAATCTGAGACTGGTACAGCTGAGAACAGAAGCAAGTCAAACAGTCAGGGCAGGCAGGGACAAGGTAGGACTAATAAATTAAACTGCATTTATTTCAATGCAAGGGGCCTAACAGGGAAGGCAGATGAACTCAGGGCATGGTTAGGAACATGGGACTGGGATGTCATAGCAATTACAGAAACATGGCTCAGGGATGGGCAGGACTGGCAGCTTAATGTTCCAGGATACAAATGCTACAGGAAGGATAGAAAGGGAGGCAAGAGAGGAGGGGGAGTGGCATTTTTGATAAGGGATAGCATTACAGCTGTGCTGAGGGAGGATATGCATGGGAATACATCCAGGGAAGTTAGTTGGGTGGAACTGAGAAATAAGAAAGGGATGATCACCTTATTGGGATTGTATTATAGACCCCCCCCAGTAGTCAGAGGGAAACTGAGAAACAAACTTGTAAGGAGATCTCAGCTATCTGTAATAATAATAGGGTGGTTATGGTAGGGGATTTTAACTTTCCAAACATAGACTGGGACTGCCATAGTGTTAAGGGTTTAGATGGAGAGGAATTTGTTAAGTGTGTACAAGACAATCTTCTGATCCAGTATGTGGATGTACCTACTACAGAAGGTGCAAAACTTGACCTACTCTTGGGAAATAAGGCAGGGCAGTTGACTGAAGTGTCAGTGGGGGAACACTTTAGGAATTCAGGTTGAACTGAGGTTGAGAGGGTGGAGAGCATCAAGTTCCTAGGAGTAATAGTAAGCGACAACCTGCATTGGACTTCCCATGTAGATGTGATGGTCAAGAAGACACAGCAATCCCTCTTTTTCCTCAGGTGGCTGAAGAAATTCGGCATGTCCATAAGCACTTTCATCAACTTTACAGATGCACCCATTGAAAGCATACTGTCCAGGTGCATAATGGCCTGGGGTAGCAACTGCTCTGCCCATGACCGTTAGAAATTACAGAAGGTGGTGTGCACAGCTCAGACCACTACGGAGGCCTTTCGTACATGGACGTGTTGCCGTGGAAAGGCTGCCAACATCAAAGACCCCTCCCACCCCGGTAATGCTCTCCTATAACCACTTCCATTGGGCAGAAGCTTGAACACACACACACGCACACGCACGCATACACACACACACACACACACGCATACACACACACACACGCACGCACACGCACATGCACGCATACACACGCACACGCACGCATACACACACACGCACACACACACGCACACGCACGCATACACGCACACGCACGCACACACACACGCACACGCATGCATACACACACACACGCACACGCACACACACGCATACACACACACACACGCACACGCACGCATACACACACGCACACTCACGCATATACACACACGCACACGCACGCATACACACACACACATGCACACGCATGCATACACGCACACGCACGCATACACACACACACACACACGCACGTACGCATACACACACACACGCACACGCACACGCACGCATACACACACACACACGCACATGCATACACACACACACGCACACGCACACGCACGCATACACACACACACACACACGCACATGCATACACACACACACACACGCACACGCACCAAAAGGTTCAAGAACAGCTTCTTCCCTGCTGTTATTGGACTGCTAAATGGACTCTCTAACCTCAAATAATGCTGATCTTGTTAATGTTGATCTTGCCTGGCACATGCTCTGTGCAACGTAACCTGTATGCCTCTGTTTAAGATTTTTCTTACCCTATGATCTGTATGACTTTGCTTACTATGGTCGTAAACATAGCTTTTTTCACTGTACTTAGGTACACATGACAATAAATAAATCAAATCATATCACATTTTGTTAATGTGTGTTTTCACACTGATCATTGGAAGTTCAAGAAGGTGGTGCCGAATTGGAGGTTTGGAGGTTGGATCTGAGACAAGGTGTGGGAAGGAAGATGAGGAAACTGGTGAAACTGTCTTACCTGTCCATCTTCCTTCCCATCTATCCACACCACCCTCCTCTCCAATCTATCACCATCACCCCCCAACCTTCATCCACCCATCGCATTCCCAGGTACCTACCCCCCAGTCCCACCCCATCTCCCATTTATCTTTCAGCCCCCTTGGATCTCCCCCTCATTCCTGATGAAGAGCTTATGCTCGAAACGTTGACTCTCCTGCTCCTCGGAAGAATACAGTGCAGTACAGGCCCTTTGGCCCTCGATGTTGCGCCGATCCAAGCCCACCTAACCTACACTAGCCCACTATCCTCCATATGCATATCCAATGCCCGTTTAAATGCCCATAAAGAGGGAGAGTCCACCACTGCTACTGGCAGGGCATTCCATGAACTCACGACTCGCTGAGTAAAGAACCTACCCCTAACATCTGTCCTATACCTACCACCCCTTAATTTAAAGCTATGCCCCCTCGTAATAGCTGACTCCATACGTGGAAAAAGGTTCTCATGGTCAACCCTATCTAAACCCCTAATCATCTTGTACACCTCTATCAAGTCACCCCTAAACCTTCTTTTCTCCAATGAAACAGCCCCAAATGCCTCAGCCTTTCCTCATATGATCTTCCTACCATACCAGGCAACATCCTGGTAAACCTCCTCTGCACCCGTTCCAGTGCCTCCACATCCTTCCTATAGTATGGCAACCAAAACTGCACACAATATTCCAGATGCGGCCGCACCAGAGTCTTATACAACTGCAACATGACCTCAGGAC
The DNA here is from genome assembly GCF_047496795.1 of Chiloscyllium punctatum. Lineage (NCBI taxonomy): Eukaryota > Metazoa > Chordata > Chondrichthyes > Orectolobiformes > Hemiscylliidae > Chiloscyllium > Chiloscyllium punctatum. Next base: position 40,322,982 of record NC_092762.1, read on the forward strand.
TCCGGAACTCAATTCCTCTACCAATAAAAGCCAGTACGCCATATGCCTTCTTCACAGCACTATTTACCTGGGTGGCAACTTTCAAAGCCTGACCAGCTGTGCTTTTCTAGCACCACACTTTTTGACTCTGACCTCCAGCATCTGCAGCCCTCACTTTCTCCTAACTGATTTAAGGTGAGAGGAGAGAGATTTAAAAGGGACCTAAGGGGCAACTTTTTCACACAGAGGGTGGTACGTGTATGGAAGGAGCTGCCAGAGGAAGTGGTGGAGGCTGGTACAATTACAACATTTAAAAGGCATCTGGATGGGTGTATGAATAGGAAGGGTTAATAGGGATATGGGCCAAATGCTGGCAAATGGACCTAGATTACGTTAGGATATCTGGTCGGCATGGACAAGTTAGACCGAAGGGTCTGTTTCCATGCTGTACATCTCTTTAACTCTATGACTCTAAAATTTAACAAACAATTACTTACCTGCTTACCTTATTAATGCCTCTTGGCTTCATATCTCAGGTCTCTTGCTCTTTCTCTCGATCCACTCTACATTCTGTTACAGACAAGATCAGGACTTCCTCCCACATTATGCCAATTGCTATAATCAAGGCTAATGATAACATTGAACAAATCAGATCCCATAGTGAATCCCTGAATGAAGCCTCACGTGATAACTCATATGTTTTATTTTAAGTGTGGTTAGTCAACAAACATAATCATGGGGCAACCAATATTCTTCAACAAAATAACACAAATGTATTCCATAAAGCAAAAAAAAAGCTGCATGACATAATTACAAAAGGTTCAACCTGCCTCTGTAATATTCTTTACAGATAGTTGGTTCTAACGTAATGTCACTTCTACATTAACTTTTTAATGTCTTACTTAACTGACTCCAGTTTTGATGGCTAGAGACATTTTTTTCCCAGTTCTGACAACCTGGATTCCTTTTCACTTCTGGCAGCCTAGAGACATCTTTCCAGGTCCAATGGCTTGAAAGTCTTTTCAGTCTGGAAAGCTTGAGAACATCTACACCACCACTTACAGCTTGGACCACCAAAACAGACTAGCTGGCCTTCCGTTGATATGAAGCTGAGGTTGTGAACTAAATCATTGTTTCTTCTGAATTGAAACTACCGGTGGCTTCTGATCTGTTTTCTCTATATGTCATAACAGCTTAACTTTGTTAAACAATAGTTTAGGTATCATGCTAGATATTTAACTTAATCTCATGCTTGCTTGGAAATAATCTTTTTAGTTCACTGTTCTAAATGACTTGCTGAGCTCTTCAGAAAGTTCCCTTCACTGAACAGAAACAACAAATCTATTTTATTCCTACTTTAAAACCTCAATTTTCAAATGGTAATAATACATTATAAACCTTTATCACACAACTCCCTGAGTTAAATGATTACTGTACTGCTGCACATTAACAAGCTGGACTTTATACTACACGGACTAAAAATTAGAATCCAAGACTGCTATATAAAGCCATGACAAAACAATGGGCTGCCTTAAAAGCGGATACAAACTCGGGGCAGTAGAGGAATTGTTATGCTTCACAAAGAGATTTCCAATTGTTAAAAAAGAGATGAGTTTGCCAAATTGCAATGGGAATCATCAAATGTCAAGGTTTTGTATTTTTATGTATTTACTGTAACAAACAAGACTAAAATCAACTAAGGTCAGATATTGCTTAAAAAGCAATTATTTACTGCACACCAGAGAAAAGATATATGCATGTTAATTAATGGAAGCAACTGAACTGTCTTCTGAAATCCTTCCAACTGGTGCTATGTTGCCAGCAGCTCTGTGATATTTCGGGAACAATCGCACTATTACTCCCAGCACATCTCCCTATCACTCCATGTCAAAGCTTCCAGTCTCCGAATAATCGTTGCATTTACTGACTGAGTTTTCTTTATCTGATTATCACCGGGCCAGCCTAGAGCATAGAACTGTACAGCACAGGAATGGGCTCTTTGGCCCATGATGTTGTGCCGAACGTGACACCAAATTAAACTAATCCCTTCTGCCTGCCCTTGATCCATATCCCTCCATTCCTTGCATATTCATGTGTTTATCTAAAAGCCCTATTGTATCTGCCTCCACCACCATCCCTTTGCAGCACTTCCCAGACTCCTACCACTCTCTGTGTAAAAAAAAAGACTTGCCCCTCACATCTCCCTTGAAGTTCCTCCCCTCCCCTTAAATGCATGTCCCTTAGTATTGGGCATTTCAACTCTGGGAAAAAGAGATTCTGACCATCAACCCTATCTTTGCATCTCATAGTTTTATAGACTGCTATCAAATCTCCCCTCAAGCCTCCACTGCTCCAGAGAAAACAACCTGAATTATTCTTGCATCTCCTTACAGCTCAGACCCTCTTATTACAGGCAGCATCCTTCTGCGCCCTCTTCCAAAGCCTCCATATCCTTTCCTGTAATGTGGCAACCAGAATTGAATGGAATACTCTGGGTGTGGCCTAATCAAAGGCTCATAAAGCTGCAACGTGACTCTTGTACTCAATTCCCCAACCAGCAAAGGCAAGCATGTACAGTACAACCTCGATTATCCAAACCACAATTATCCGAATTTTGGATAATCTGAACAAGATCTCAAGGTCCCGTGAAAACTGCATTAGGCAACTCAGCATTCGATTATCAGTTAAACAGCATTATGGTGTGCATTACCGGATAATCGAGGCATGTTTGATAACCGGCACTCAAATTACCGCTTATTTACGACCAGATCAGTTATCCAAACAATCAGTTATTCAATCAAAATACTCCCTGTACGCCTCATTCGGTTAATTGAGGTTGTACTATACATCAGTGCTGTTCAGGGTTCTGTCGTTATCTGTATACAGTGGAAACTCAATTATCCGAACGTGATGGGTGGGCACTATTTCGTTCGGATAATTGATTATTCGGAAAGTTGATTAAATGCCTTTCCTCTGGGGCTCTGAGTTTTTAATTTCTGCTCCCCGTTCAGGATACTGTAGCAACACGCATTGCGCGACACCCCGCCCCCAACACCGCAACCCCCTCCAACCTGTCCAACCCCGCCCCTGCCCCTGACCTGGTCCAAATCTGCCCCCAACCCCAGCACCCCCCAACCCGGTCCAAAACCGCCCCCTGCCCCCAACCCGGTCCAAATCTGCTTCCCAACCCGGTCCAAAACCGCCCCTCAACTTGGTCCAAATCCGCCCCCCAACCCGGTCCAAATCCGCCCCCCAACCCGATCCAAAACTGCCCCCCAACCAGGTCCAACACCGCCCCCACCTCCCTAACACAAAGTGCGTGAGCCTCCACCCCCAACCCAGCCCCCCCCGCCACCCCCCAGCCCCTCTCCGGGGCATCCAAACTGCACACCAACAATAAGACAGCTGATGCTGCTGCCTCTGTGGGGTAAGTCTCCAAATAGCGCACAAACATAGCCACAATTTTTTACTGCAGATTTTGATAGGTTCCACGTTTGCCCTGTACAGGACAATGTTGGAGAGATTATTCCTCGGCGGGGTGGGGGGGGGGGCTGCAGGTTGTGAGGGTTAGGGTACACCCATCTGTAGAATTCCAGGGAATGGGTGGGGACAGAGAGAGGGCAGGAGATCTGTCATTGGGAGACGGTGCCAGTTTAATCACTGTAAACAAAAGACACGACCAGTGCTGGAAACACATCTTTGATGTAATGTTTCTATCGGGACCTCGAGATCTCCTTCGGATAATCTGATTTTCGGATAATTGGTATTCGGATAATTGAGGTTCCCCTATACTTTTCCTTAACATTTGATCTCCCAAAATGCAACATCTTACACTTACCCAGATTAAACTCCAACAGCCATTTCTCCACTTATATCTGCAACTGATCTACATCCCATTGTATCCTTTGACAACCTTCGACATTATCCACAACTCCACAACAACTTGGTTGCGTGGCTTCATGACTCCCCAGTCCTTAAATCTCCAACTGTTCTGGTCTTCGGAATAGACTTGCTTAATTGCGAATATAAAAACCGCTCTCCTGCTTCCCCACAGCAAAAGACTCTTTCTTTCTGTGTTCTTAAATAACAGCCAGCCTTATGAGGGGGCAAAAGAACAAAGAAAGTTACAGCACAGGAACAGGCGCTTTAGCTCTCCAGGCCTACACCGATCCAGATCCTCCATCTAAACCTGCCACCTATTCTCCAAGGATCTGTATCCCTCTGTGCCCTGCCCATTCATGTATCTGTCTTGATACATCTTACATGATGCTATCATGCCTGCCTCTACCACCTCTGCTGACAACGTGTTCCAGGTACCCACCACCCTCTGCATAAAGAACTTTCCACGTTTATCTCCCCTAAACTTTTCCCTCTCACCATGAACTCATGACCCCTAGGAATTGAGTCCCCCACTCTGGGAAAAAGCTTCTTGCTATCCATCCTGTCTATACCTCTCATGATGTTGTAGGCCTTGATCAGGTTCCTCTCTCTACTTTCATCTTTCTAATGAAAATAATCCTAATCTACTCAACGTCTTTTCATAATTAGCACCCTCCATCCCAGGCATTATCCTGGTGAACTTCCTTTGCGCCCTCTCCAAAGCATCCACATCCTTTTGGTAATGTGACAACCAGAACTGAACACAGTATTTCAAATGTGGCCAAACCAAAGTCTTCTACAACTGTAACATGACCTGCCAACTCTTGTACTCAATATCCTGTCCGATGAAGGAAAGTATGCTCTATGCCTTCTTGACCACTCTATTAACCTGCATTGCCACCTTCAGGGACAAGTGGACCTGAACACCCAGATCTCTTTGTATATCAATTTTTTTCGAGGGCTTTTCCATTTACCGTATAGTTTGATCTTGAATTGGATCTTCCAAAATGCATCACCTCACTTTTGCCTGGATTGAACTCCATCTGCCATTTCTCTGCCCAACTCTCCAATTTATCTATATTCTGCTGTAATCTCTGACCGTCCCCTTCGCTATCTGCTACTCCACCAATCTTAGTGTCATCTGCAAACTTGCTAATCAGACCACCCATACCTTCCTCCAGATCCTTTATGTATATCATAAACAACAGTGGTCCCAGCACGAATCCCTGTGGAACACCACTGCTCACAGCTCTCCATTTTGAGAAACTTCTTTCCACTACTACTCTCTATGTCCTGATGCCCAGTCAGTTCTCTATCCATCTAGCTAGTACACCCCGGACCCATGCAACTTCACTTTCTCCATCAGCCTGCCATGGGGAACCTTATGAAATGCCTTACTGAAGTCCATGTATATGACATCTACAGCCCTTCCCTCATCAATCAATGTTGTCACTTCCTCAAAGAATTCTATTTAGTTTGTAAGACATGACCTTCCCTACACAAAACCATGCTGCCTATCACTGATAAGCCCATTCTCTTCCGAATGGGAATAGATCCTATCCCTTAGTATCTTCTCCAGCAGCTTTCCTACCACTCACCACTCTATATAGAACATAGAACATAGAACAATACAGCACAGAACAGGCCCTTTGGCCCACGATGTTGTGCCGAACTTCTAACCTAGATTAAGCACCCATCCATGTACCTATCCAAATGCTGCTTAAAGGTCGCCAATGATTCTGACTCTACCACTCCCACGGGCAGCGCATTCCATGCCCCCACTACTCTCTGGGTAAAGAACCCACCCCTGACATCTCCCCTATACCTTCCACCCTTCACCTTAAATTTATGTCCCCTTGTAACACTCTGTTGTACCCGGGGAAAAAGTTTCTGACTGTCGACTCTATCTATTCCTCTGATCATCTTATAAACCTCTATCAAGTCACCCCTCATCCTTCGCCGTTCCAACGAGAAAAGGCCGAGAACTCTCAACCTATCCTCGTACGACCTACTCTCCATTCCAGGCAACATCCTGGTAAATCTTCTCTGCACCCTCTCCAAAGCTTCCACATCTTTCCTAAAGTGAGGCGACCAGAACTGCACACACTACTCCAACTGTGGCCTAACCAAAGTCCTGTACAGCTGCAACATCACTTCACGACTCTTGAATTCAATCCCTCAATTACAAGGATTATCCCTGCTACCCTTCTTAAACAAGGGGACAACATTAGCAATTCTCCGGTCCTCCACGAGCTCACCTGTGTTCAAGGCTGCTGCAAAGATATCTTTTAAGGCCTCAACTATTTCCTCTCTTGCTTCCCTCAGTAACCTGGGATAGACTCCATCTGGACCTGGGGACTGGTCCACCTTAATGCCTTGAGAATACCCAAAACTTCCTCCCTCCTTATGCCGACGTGACCTAGTGTAATCAAGCATCTATCCCTAACCTCAACATACGCCATGTCCGTCTCCTTGGTGAATACCGATGCAAAGTACTCATTAAGAATCTCACCCATTTTCTCTGACTCCATGCATAACTTCCTTCCTTTGTCCTTGAAGGGGCCAACCCTTTGTCAAGTTACCCTCTTGTTCCTTATACACAAATAAAAGGCTTTGGGATTTTCCTTAACCCTGTTTGCTAAAGATATCTCATGACCCCTTTTAGCCCCCTTAATTCCTCATTTTAGATTGGTCCTACATTCTTGAAATTCTTCCAAAGCTTCGTCTATCTTTAGTTTCCTAGACATTAGATATGGTTCCTTTATTCCCTTGACTAGTCTCACAAGTTCACCTGCCATCCATGGTTCCCTAATCTTGCCATTTGTATCCCTCATTTTTACAGGAACATATCTTTCCTGCACTCTAATGAAGCTCTCTTTAAAAGCCTCCCACAACCAAAGATGTGCAGGTTAGGTGAAGTGGCCGTGCTAAATTGCCCATCGAGTTCAGGGATGTGTAGGTTAGGTGCATTAGTCAGGGGTAAATATAGGATAATAGGGTAGGGGAATGGTCCGCGTGGATTACTCTTCGGAGAGTCGGTGTGGACTTGTTGGGCCAAAGGGCCTTTTTCCACACTGTAGGGATTCTAATTCTAATTCTAATACCAAATGTGGATTTACCTTAAAACTGCTGGTTTTTGGATGGAGATGACCGCAGGGGACATCTGCACTGCCTTCCTGCTAATTCTCTGTCTTTTGGTCAGCCATTCCCTTTCTCCCTCAGCAATCCTAATCTGCAGTGTGACCAATTCGCTAAATGTTCTATCCACAACCTCCTCAGCATCGCGGATGCTCCAGAGTGAGTCCACCTGCAGCTCCAGAGCCATCATGCGGTCTGACAAGAGGTACAGCTGGACACTTCCTGCACGTGAAGGAGTCCGAGGTATCAGCCATGTCCCTGAGCTCCCACATTGAACAAGAGGAGCATAACACAAGTCTGGGATTCCTGCCATTTTTACTCTTAAAGCTTAACTTAGTCTTAACTTAGATAAATGAAAAGGGAAAAAAAAGATTTTACCAATCACACGATAAACAAAAATAGAAAAAATGTTTACCTTATCAACATACCGCAGAATTTTTTTTGTTGGTTAGAGGAGGAGGGTAGGCGTCTTTGTTTCAGCCGCTGGCCAAATCACTCACTTTCCCAGAGCGCAATTCAACCAATCCCACTCAGCTCCTTGCTCTCACCACTCCCACCACTCCCTGCTGCAAAGGAAGGCCACTGACACTTGAGTTAAGTCCCTTTAAAAGAGAAATTTACCTTCCCAGCAGCTGCCCCCCCAAGTCCTCTCGCTCACGCTGCTCCCTGCTGCAAACTTTTATAGTAAAGGATAGGAGATGTAGAGGTGATTTGAGGAAAATCTTTATCATCCAGAAGGTGGTGGGGTTCTGGAATGCACTGCCTGGCTAGGTAGTTGAGGTCAAAAAGTGTAGCGCTGGAAACCCACAACAGGTGAGGCAACATCCGAGGAGCAGGAGAATCAATGTTTCATGCATAAACCCTTCATCAGGAATGTGGAGGGGGAAGGGAGTTGCGAGATAAATAGGGGTGGGGCTGGGAAGGCAATAGGTGGATGTGGGTGAGGGGGTAATTGCAATAGATCGGAGGGAGGGTGGAGCGGATAGGTGGGAAGGAAGGTGGACAGGTGGACAGTTCAAGACGGAGGTGTTGAGTTGTAGGGTTGGATCTGAGATGAGGTGGGAGGGGGGAGGGGAGATTTGGAAACTGGTGAAGTCGATGTTGATGCCGTGTGGTTGTACGATCCTGAGATGGAAGATGACGTGTTCGTCTTCCAGTTGGCAGGTGGGTTAGATTCGGCAGTGGAGAGGGGCTAGGACTTGCATGTCCTTGGTGGAGTGGGAGGGGGAATTGAAGTGGTTTTCCACAGAGTGGTGGGGTTGGTTGGTGCATGTGCACCAGACATGTTCCCCAGTTTCCAATTCTGTGGTAAATTTTCCACCACTCTCTCACTGTAATTGTTCTAAAAGGAATAGTTTCTGGGTATTGACCTGTCATATACAGGATTGCGAGGATATACTTATGATCTGCTTTCGTTTTGGAAATGGTTCTACACAATCTGCTAACCCATGGCTCAATGGTTCTTCAGAAGCTGGTACGGGTATCAGTGGTGTTGGTTTGGTTACATCTTGAGGTTTTTATACTAACTAACATGTATGACATGTTTTACAGAACTGTTCTAAAAGTGCTGGCCATGTAAAATTTCCTGTTTATCAATGTCTACATTTTCCACATTCCTGTGTGTCCTGCCATAAGAGTTTTGTGCGTTTCTCACAATAAAGGCATCTGGATGGGTATATGAATGGGAAGGGTTTGGAGGGATATGGGCCGGGTGCTGGCAGGTGGGACTAGATTGGGTTGGGATATCTGGTCGGCATGGACAGGTTGGACCGAAGGGTCTGTTTCTGTGCTGTACATCTCTATGACTCTGTGTTACAATAGCTAGGCGGTAACACTGCATGATTAACAATTGTCCATTCTTCATTCATAGGTTTGTGAGGATGCCTCCATTTCTTTACCAAAGCTCTGTTTCTGATATAATAACTCTCTGGAACTTCTTCAGCCTCGGCCTCAGTGTGAGCTGTCTGTGCTGATTCCTTAAGCTTCAATTAATAAAGACATGCCAAGCTTTCTGAATTATCCCCACAGTTAAGTTTCATCTGCTTGCGATATTATTGTAACCTCTGGTGGAATACTTTGTTTCACCATTGTCCTGGTCTCTACACATGACAGGCAAATACCCAGAACCTATTCTTCAACAGGTCTCTTTAGCATCAACTTGAATTTCTGGGATTATAGACAAAGTTATGCCTTTCACTCCAGTCAAATCAATCCCAGGAGTAAATCAACTCCATCCACGGGTAACTTCTTAAATACCGCGACCACCCCTAGTCCAGACAACAAGTCACGCTCCAATTGGACCTTGTACAGTGGAAGGGGGATATACTCTCCATTTACCAACACTTTTCCTTCTGAGTTTTCTTTACAAAGTCACCCTTAGAAACTCTAACAAGTCCCACGCTTTCCCTCTCAACTTCCAAACGAATGTGTCCCACTTTCTTATAGGGGAAACACCTTGGCTTCCGATTTTCAACTCTACCCTCAATCATTCACTTTCCCTGTGCTGTCTCAACCTAACCTGGGACATTCCACCCCATCCATTCCTTCACTTGGCAACTGGGCCTTCCATTCACACTCCAATCTTCTGTATATTCCGAATTTATGGGTGTGATGTTAAAAAAAGGTTTAGTTTATGGACTAGCTCCAATAACCAGCCATTATTGCTGCCTGTCCCATAATCTTTGGTCCTCAATGTGGCTTTCCATTATGAAAGGTAGTTTTCAATTTTTTCTAAGAGAATAATCTCTCTAACAGGAGATTTCAGCTTTGAATGCTCATATTGTCATCCTGTTCTCCCCCTTCAGTTGAAGCAAAACACTCAGAGACACAGTAGTTTTACCTCCTTCATCTTTATTTCAGGTCCTGGAATGAGAGCGAACGATCGCCCATGTGCACATGGACTTGGATTCCTGGACTTCTCTTGAACAACAGCTTATTAATGAATTGTATAGTCATTTTACAAGGAGGAGCATTCAGATTAGGCAACATACATATTGTATGGGTGACCGTTACCATCAGCAAGTGTTAATAGTAGAGATTAAGCCTTCTAATGTTATACAATGAATGTCCCTAACCTTGTTAACTGGATTCATATCATGGATACTTTTCCCCTTGTTAATCGACCTTACATACTGAATGCTTCCAATATTGTTAAATGGCTGTACATAATGAATGCTTTTCCACTTTGTTAACCCACTACCCTTGCCTCCAGCAGCCCATTGTTAACTGTAAGTTCTTATCTGATCTGAATCATGCTCAGCTGAACCTCTTGTTTCACATAACTCAAAACTTAACTCTTACCCTGCCTGCTTATACCCTACTATATACATTCTCATTCCCTCCTTTTATCATTTCATGATGACCAATGGCATTGGGGCCGATCTCAGTGCTGTTGTTATTTGGATCCTCCATAGCTGGGTGTTGGATCACCAAAGTCCATCCTGTTGGAAATATTCCCTGCATGGAGTCTATCATTCGATGTAAGATACAGTTCAGAACAGTTATCCCAGGAAGATTCCTATTAAAATTACCCCTACGTAAATGGCCATGTTAACTAACAGTCCTTCCACCCTCTGATCCCCAGCACCCCCCCCCTCCCCCAACTGGCTTATCCCTTGCCCTCCTTTATAGACCCTAATTGTTCATCTCTCTTGAGGACATAATGGGTGACATTAGCGGTGACATTGTCCAGACCCATGATACATTTGTCCTGTACAATAGGGCAAACACCACCCTGCTGGCAGGCAAGAAAGCAATCCAATGCATAGCGATTTTGCATGGAGAAAAGTCTGAGTTGGTTCAGGTTCTGGGTGATGGCCTTGAGTGCCCCTCGGGTAGCGTTGCCCAACATAAGTCTGTATGAGAGTTAGTTACAGTTGTAGGTGGCCATGTTAGCCCCAGAAGCCTGGAGGGAGAAAAAAACCTGCTGCACTGTAACCAGCTGCCTGTTCCGCAGTCAGGGTGGAAAGGTCTTTATAGACAGTGCAAAATTCCTCAGAGACGTCAAGTTTCTGGTGACTGTGTGCTGGTCCCCAATGCCCCAGACAGGGTACGGACCTGGGAAGTAGGGTGCCAATGGCCATCGAGTGGGAGTAAGGGGACTCTAAGAAGTTTGTGGCCATTGAAGAAGAAAATGTAGCTCGGGTCTGCAAAAAGAGTTTCCGAGCAGCTGTTATGTGAGACTAATCATGATTAATCCAGACAAGTTCACCAGAGGTGAGCGTCATGCAACAGAGACTAAAAAGGTCCCAGGGTGTGGCTTGGTAGATTTGGATAGTACTCATGGGATATTCAATAAAATCTTCAGGTCAGGTCTTTTTGTCTAGGGTGCCATTCGTAATCATTCACATTTCCTGCAGTTTCCATGGAGTATTGACGGGGATCAGGGGGCCTTTGAGCAATGGTATTGGGGTCTGGTTTGGGTACTTGGCACAGCGGAAGCTGCCGGTGCGGTGGTTCAGGTTCTGGGCGGTTAGGGGCAGTTAGACATAGCATTAGTGCTCACGGGGAAGTCAGCAGTGGAGTCCGATTCGGGCACACTACTCAGGGAATCAAGACTGGGCACCCAGTCAAATACATGTTTTGCCGAGGTTTCCAGGAACCGCTCTGGCTTCCATGGAGGGTGGTAGGAATAGGCTACAATTTTGATTTACAGCGATTAGAACAACTGCAAGTCCAGCAACAGATGGGATCAGTGTATGTGACTGGGGTAATAGCATTACTGGGTTGAGCCTCTAAAGCTGGGAAGGGGGGAGTTCAGGGAAAAATTACAGGGGGCCGTGGCGGAGCTGTGGGGGAATCACAGACTGATTATAGGGTAGAGATGATTCAGGTTGTGGGGGGAGGCTTTGCCATCAGTGCTGTAGGGGGGTTACGGAACAAACAGTTTTCATCGGAATCTTCCCCACTATCAAATAAAGCCTGGATTCCAGACACGTCCAGTGGCACCCGAGAGACACTTTTCTCGCTTTTGTCTTCAGCAGATTTAGATTTAAGATCGTACATTTCACATAGCGCCTTCAAAACCTCCCAATGACGGGTTTTCCCTTTATCATCAGAGTAGGAATATTTTTTACGTTTAGCGGTGTATCCAAGAAATTTGGCAGGATTTTTCATTTATTTGGGTGCCACCGTTCTCCAATTAGTAATTAAATCTTTCCATATTTGGGAATTATTAGACTTCCACACCTCCGCCTCTGCTTTTGAACATTTTTCTCGATCCCCCCAAGCACCCCTCAATGGGCATTGTTCATTCCCCAACAATTTGTTCTGTCAGGTGCTCAATCTATGATAATTTAACTCATCACACGGATTACCAAGACAAATGTTTCCTAATGGGGATGAAAGACCCACTGTATCAAGCGTCTGTCCCATTTGTCTAAAGGTAATATAACCGGTTTAGATTTAACAATGACACAGAGAGCTCAAACCTCACTTAAACCCACCCATGAGATTCGAAACCCAGTGCCACCCAGAGGACTCGAACCTCAAACACACACTCCCTCCCCCAAATGCAGTGCAGAGGAGTGTGCCAACCCGCTTGTGAAACTGGGTCTCTTGACTGAACTAATTACCGTTCGAGGAGTCCGTAGAATAGAGAGCGATTGAGTGAGGTGACCGGCTCCGGCACTCAGGAATATCGAGGGGGTCCAAGGCTTAAAATCTTACCTTGTGGGCCTGTCAGCTTTGAGAGACCGATGTTCAGTGTGGCTGCTGACACTGTCCGATTGTAACTATTCGTTTGGATCCTGCCGACTACACCAGTATCGTCGTCCCATTCCCATGCTTCAGTTAAAACAAAATGCTCAGAGACAGTAGTTTTATCACCTTCATCTTTATTTTGAGTCCCAGAGATAGAGAGAACGATTGCCCACCTGCACAGGGACATGAGTTCACTGCTTCTCTGGAACAGCAGTTTCTTAATGAACTATATAGTAATTTTAAAGGGAGGAGCTTCCAGATAAGGACACATGCATATTAATTGGGTGACCATTACAATCAGTAAGTGCCAATAGTAAGCCATTTGCTGTTACACAATGAATGTCCCTAGCCTTGTTAACTGGATTCATATAATGGATACTTTTCCCCTTGTTAACTGACCTCACATATTGAATGCTTCCAATATTGTTAAATGGCACTACATAATGACTGCTTTTCCACCTTGTTAACCCATTACCCTTGCCTCCAGCAGCCCATTGTTAACTGTAAGTTCTTATCAGATCTGAGTCATGCTCAGCTGAACCTCTCATTTCACAAAACTCTAAACTTAACTCTTTCTCTGCCTGCTTATACCTTACAGACATTATCAATAACTACCTATCAAAATTAATTTGTTTAACCCAAAATCTTATGAATATAATATAGTTTCACCCAGACTGGAAACTGCCTCAGGTACTCACTCCAATGTTGCCAATATAATTCTTTTTACAGTGTCACTATCCTGAGAAAAATCCTTTGACAGTGATGCATAGTTTCCAGCACTTTACCTGGGAACTACTCCATGTAATCAATGTCCAGTCCTCTTTTGCTCACTTCAAAGAATCCCTCCACATTTGCTTTCTGAAATTTCAGTAAGGCCTGTGCAAAATTAAACATTTCCATACTCGACTGGTCTGCATCAGTATCTGGCATCCCCTGTTTCAATCACATCACATTCAGCTTACATTCATGTTCTCTTGGATTTTTATCTGTCTTGCAGTTGTAACTCTGGTTTTCACATTTCTATTCTTTTCAATTCCATTTCCGGTCTTCTTAGTTCCATTTCCCTTCCTTTATCTTTTTCTTTATTCTCGCCTCAGTCTTTATCATAGATTTAATCACTGCTTCAGTCGTAGCTGAATATCACCCAACTTCAAAGTTTCACTCCTGGTGGTGTACTTAGACTCGTTTGTATTTCCTCTAAACCAAGTATCATGCTGGTACCTCAATTATCTCTGTCTTTTTAGCCATGCTAGGCAATCTTACCTCCCGTTTATCCGCCAAGTCAACTAACCTGATTTTGAATTTTCCCTGATGACTGCCACAGTCACTTCTCCTACCTGCAGGAAATCCAGTCTTAAGTGTACTACAGAAGCTTCATCTGTGTTATTTACACACCCAAATCCTCTCTGTTTAAATCTATCCCAGATGAGCCCCCAGACTTTGTTGTACCTCACTGGGGTAGCCTGCTGGATATCAAATCCAACTGGGCTCCCAATCATTAAAGCTTTTAAAGCGTACCCAGAATTCACCACGTTCCCTGATTTTCAGACCCAGGATAGGCATATGTACATAACAAAAATTACGATTTATTGTAAGTAATTAGAATCTTAGCTACAGGTAAGCAATTATAAATCGTTGGCTCTTATTAAAACTGTTAATTAAAGTTCTAATCTCTTTATAAACTTATGACAGACACAGGGTGGCTGATACACGTATACAATTATAATAAGTTTCTGTTGTATTACTTAAAGATCACAGCTTACAGCAACTACTTAAGGAAACATAAGCAGGATCTCTTCAGGTTTAAAACAAGGCCTGCAGCTGCTGGAAACCAGAGTTTAGGTCAGAGTGGTGCTGGAAAAGCACAGCAGGTCAGGCAGCATCCGAGGAGCAGGAAAATCGACGTTTCGGGCAAAAGCTCTTCATCAGGAATAGAGGGCTACCCAAGATAATAGAGAGAGCTCCTGAGCTTGTGGAGATCTGAAGGCTTCTCCCTATCCTATTCACAGCTCCAAACTGTTCAGTTACCTGAGAATCAATCACATAGATCTTGGTTTTTGTGATCATTAACTGGTAACTTGTCCACAGACCAATCAGCTTCTTGTTCCAAACAAAGTTTCATTTGTACAAAGCCCTTCAGCTCCGGCATATCTGCAGACTACAATTCAATGCTCCAATCAACAGCTCTGTAAGCAATGGCTTCAATAGTGTCTAATTACTCGCTTTCAAAACATGCAGTAATCCTTGGTCTCTGCAACTTATTTTCTCATTTCACTTCACAATTAAAAGTATAGAACAAATAAAGAAAGTCTTTTTCAATTTAGTCTGCCTTTTGGTTCTTCCTACCAAAGTGCATGACCTCATACTTCTCTGCATTAAATTCCATATGGTGAAGTTCTTACCCACTCACCCAACCTATTTTGCAGAATCCTGATGTCCTCATCACAGCATGACCTCCCACCTAATTTTATACAATCAGCAAATTTGGATACATTACACTCTGATCCCTCCTCCAAGTCATTCATATAGATGGTAAATAATTGAGGCCCTAGGACTGATCCTAAGGTACATCACAAGTTACACCTTTTCATCCTGAAAAAGATCCATTAATCCCAACAACGGTCTCCTGTGCATTGAAAACCCTCCGATCATGCAAATACATTACTCCCAATACTGTCAGCTCATATCTCTCCAGTGAACTCATAAATTGTGCAATGACTTCATTGAATGCCTTCTGAAAATCCAAATACACTACATTGACTGGTTCCACTTTATCAACTCTATGTTAAGTTATCAAATAACTCTTTGTCAAACATGAATTCCCTTTCACCATGTTGAGTCTATTTAGCTTTTTAAAATGCTCTTCTTTACAACAGACTCAAGCACTTTCCCAATAACAGATTTTAGGATGACAGAGCTATAGTTTCTTGTTTTCTGTCTTCCTCCCTCCCTCCTTGAACACAGATGTCACATTGGCTGTTTTCCAATCCGTTAAAACCTTTCCTGATTCCAGTGAGTTTTGCAGTACTTCGGTCAATGTCTTCACTATCTCTGCAGTAACTTCCTTTAAAACTCTTGGATACAGGCCATCAGGTTCTGGCAACTTGGCTGCCTTTCGTTCCATTAGTTTATCAACTATTTTGTCTTTTGTCATAGAAACTGTTTCAAGACCTTTTCTACCATTACCATGCTTCTCTGTGATCTTTGGAATATCTTATCATTGAAGACCAATGCAAAATATTGGTTTGAATCATCTGCCATTTCTCTCTGCCAGGTTATTGATTCCCTAGTTGCATCCTCCAATATGCCCACACTTACTTTAGCTCCACCCTTCCTTCTGAAACACCTGCAGAAGTTATTGTTTATTTTGATATTTCTTACTTTATCACAAAGTTTCTCCCACTTTCTTGCTTTTTAGTCATGTGCCGCTGATTCCTAAAACAATCCTTTTGGCCTACCACAAGTGTTGCCCCTTTTTTTGACTGCATTAATTAACTAAAGTGAATCATCTTTCTAATCGAGTCCTTCTTTTTGACCATGTCACCTTTTCTCAAAGCTGTTCCTTTTTCTCAAAGTTACTGTGTCCTTGAGTTTTTTTCAGAGGGGTTGTAAAACAGCCCAGGGCTCCGAAACGGCTGAGTTGGTGCAGAGATGAATAGTCTACTGAGGCCTTTTTGGTTTACCCCTAAACAGATGATACCTCTGTCCAAAGGCTTTCGTGTTTTAGAAATAACTTGTGTAATGAAAGGGGAGTGGCCAGTCCTGGCAGCTGAGGTTTTTTTTTTGGTTGAGTTCAGCTGTTATGCGTGTAAGGAAAGGCTGGATACTCTCTCTCCTTCTGCCCTTCTGATTTCGAACTGTGAGTGGCCTGTTTTCCTGTTTGTGCTCAGGAATGTGAGTGTTTTCAGAACAGCATTTGTTCTTTGTCTTTCAATCCGTAATTTTGTAAATAAATCCTGTTTGTTTAAAACTTGGCTGTTGACCCAGCTAATTTATACCAGGAATATCCACTATACACCTAGCTAAACAAGTAGCAAAATTATGATCTGGGTTACATGCTTAAAAATGTTTTGAGGTGCCCGGCCTAGTCCATAACAACTGGAATAAATTTTGATGAGTGCTTTAAAATAGCTGCTTAAATCTCTGCCACTGCTCATCCACTGACTTTCCCTTTACTTTATTTCTCCCGTCTACTTCATCCCTTCTCAAAGACACCCGGTTTAGGTTTTGCCAGGACCACTCAGCTCCTGACCTCATTACAGCCTTGGTTCAAACATGGACAAAAGAGCTGAATTCTAGAGGGGAGGTAAGGTGAGAGTGACAGCCCTTGACATCAAGGCTGAATGTGGCATTGAGGAGCCCTAGCAAAACTGGAATCATTAGGTACCACGGGTAAACCGTCTGGTGATTGGAATCTTATCTTGCGTATAGGAAGATGATTGTGGTTGTTGGAGGTCAGTTATCTCAGCTCCAGGACATCGCTGCAGGAGTTTCTCAGAGTAGTGTCCTAGGCCCAACCATGTTCAGCTGCTTCATCAGTGACCTTCCTCTCACCATCAGGGTCAGAAATGGGGATGTTCGCTGATTATTGCATAACTCCTCTGAAATGAAGCAGACCACATTCAAATGTAACAAGATCTGGACAATATCCAAGCTTTGATTAACAAGTGGCAAGTCACATTCATGTCACACCAAATCGCCCACTATCAATATCCCTGGGGTTACCATTAACCAGAAACTCAACTGGAATTGCCACATAAACACAATGGCTACAGAACAAGAAGCTAGGAATACTGCAGTGAGTAAATCAACTTCCTGACTCCCCAAAGCCTGTCCACGATCTACAAGGCACAAGTCAGGAGTGTGATGGAATACTCCCCACTTCCCTGGAAGAATGCAGCTCCCACAGCACTCAAGAAGCTTGACACCATCCAGGACAAAGAAGCCCGCTTGATTGGCACCACATCCACAGTCATCCATTCCTTCCACCACCGATGCTCAGTAGCAGCAGTGTGTACTATCTACAAGATGCACTGCAGAAATTCACCAAAGATCCTCAGGCAGCATATTCCAAACTCGTGACCACTTCCATCTAGAAGGACAAAAGCAGTAGATACATGGGAACACCATCACCTTGCAAGTTCTCTTCCAAGCCACTCACCATCCTGACTTGGAAATATATCCACTTTCCTTCAGTGTTGCTGGATCAAAATTATGGAATTCCCTCTCCAAGGGCACTATGGGTTCACCCCCAAGCATGTGGACTGCAGTAGTTCAAGAAGATAGCTCACCTCCACCCTCGCAAGGGCAACCTGGGACTAAATACTGGCCCAGCCAGCGATGCCCATGTCCTACCAGTGAATAAAGACAAACCTCTGCAATAACCCTAATTTGAGAATAATAGTTCAAGACTGAGGTTGCTCTCCTTCAAGCTGAATTTGAAATTCTACTATGTTGTGATTGCTACCTCCTAGGGGATCCCTAAATATAATATCTCTTATTAATCCTACCTCATTACTCATTACTAGATCTAGAATAGCAGCTTCCTGGGTAGATTCTGCAACATGCTGCTCAAAGAAGTAATCCCTCATGCACCCTGTTGCAAAGGTGAAGGCCATGATTGATTTCCCCATTCTCAAAAATGGGAACGCACGGTTTTTTAAATCAGAAATTTGTGTCTACCCTTAGCACAATAGCTGCGGCTCCAACAGATTTGCCGTGAAAATAGGCAAAGGTGCCCCAGCCAGAGGAAGGCCAAGTAACGTTTCAGAAGCTGAAGGCAATCTTCATAAATGAACCTAATAAATAACAAAAAGGAGATGAGACCACAAGCAAATAGCAAATGATGCTTTTAAATGGTGGACCAGGCTCAAATAGCCTATGTTCTTATTGGAAAACGTTGTTTTCATTTGTTCATAGAATGTGGGCCTTGCCGTTTGGCTCAGCCTTTATTGAACATCCCTAAATGCCCTGAGAAGGTGAGGGGAACTAGGTAGTTGATCCATTGTCGTCCATTGCTATTAGGAAGGGAGTTACAGGAATTTGACTCAGTAACAGTGAAGGAAACAGTCATATATTTGTAAGTCAGGATGGTGAGTAGCTTGGAAGGGAACTTGCAGTTAGTGGTGTCCCCATGTGTCTGCTGTCATTGTCCTTCAAGGTAGTACAGTTGACATGTTTGAAAAGTGCTGTCAAAGAAGCATTGGCCAGTTCCTGCTGAGCTTCTAGTGGATTTACCAGTGAATATTGAGCTTGTTGAAGATGCAATGTCAATTAAATGGATTTTGTTTTGTCTTGGATGGCATTGGGATTAGCGTTGTTGGAACTGTACCCATCCAGAAAAGTCCTAATTTATATCTTCTAGATGTTTTAACCTTGTTCAGAATACCCAGCTCCTTGCGACTTATCAACCTGAAACTGAATATTATTCTGGTCACACTACATGCGGGCATGGACTGCTTCATGGAAAAGCTGAAGATACTTAGGGAGAGGCCATTGCCCCAAATCTCTTCCGAAAGCATACAAATACTCAAATGGTGGTAAAAGGATGAGTGGGGCCATGCGGACACCTTAGTTTTGCAACAATGGCAATCAGGACAAAATCACGGTTGAAGTCATTCCTGGCACAAAGGATGATGGTTGTATAGTTGGTAGAGGTCAGTCTTCCCAGCTGCAGGAGCTAGAGTCATAGAGTCCTACAGCACAGACACAGGCCTTTTGGCCCAAACTGGTCCATGCCAACCAAAATGTCCGTCCATGCTAACCCCATGTCCCTGCACTTGGCCCATATCCTTCCAATCCTTCCCTATCCATGTATTTGTCCAAATGCCTTTGAAATGTTGTTAATGTACCCGTCTAAGCCACTTCCACTGGCAGCTCATTCCATATGTGTACCACCCTCTGGGTAAAAACCCAGCCCCTCAGGTTCCCTTTTAACCTTTCCCCTCTAACCTTAAACTGATGCCCTCTAGTCCTCGATTCCCCAACCCTGGGAAAAAAGTCTGAGTGCAGTCACCCTATCTGTGCCTCTCATGATCTGATCTTACACACCTCTGTAAGACCCCCCTCAGTCTCCTACACTCTAAACAAGAAGGCCCTAGCTTATCCAACCTCTCCCTATAACTCAGACCCTCGAGTCCTGGCAACATCCTTATAAATTTCTTCCGCACTCTTTCCAGTTTAATAATATCCTTCTTATGAGTGGGGCAATGGATTCTGAGAGCATGAGGGAGGGGATCCCGTGAGTGTGTGTGAGGGGGGGAGGTGAGCGGGGGTTGGGCTTTGAGAGTGGAAGATCAGGTGAAAATAGGGAAGAGTAGTCCTGTGAGGGTGTGTGTACTGTGAGTGTGTATGGGATCCTGTGAAGGGTAGATCCTGTGTAAGGAAGTGATCCATTGTGAGGTAAGGGGTGATCCTGTGAGGGGTCTGTGCTTCCCCGTAGCCGATGAAGGATCCTTGTAGACTGGGGACAGGGTGGGCATTGAGGCTGCTCCTGGCTCCCCCTGCCGTTCCCCGGGGTCTGTTCCCAGGTTTTCCGGCATGCTGCCCCCCAGGGTCTGGGGGTCAGGAAGATGACCCCCTCAACTTTGTGCCCCTCACACAGCACCACCCTAAAACCCAAGGGATGCCCGAGGTCGGGGACACCCTGCCAGGCCCGGCCTGTCCCTCCAGCTTCACGCCTACTGGGCACCCCTCCAAAATAACCCCTTTCCTGAGGGGGCAAGGGAGGGAGGGAGTGAGAGGGGAGGAATGTGGGAGTGAGGGAGGGAGGGAGAGCAGAGGGTGAAGTGAGGGAGGGAGTGACTGGGGAGAGAGAAAGGGGAGGGAGAGAGGGCGGTAGGAGGGAGTGAGGGCAGGAGTGAGGGGGAGGGGGAGGTGAGGGAGGGAGGAGGGAGTGATCAAAATAATGAGTGAGGAAGTGAGGGGAAGGAGGAGTGAGGGAGGGAGTGAGCAGGGAGAGAGGCAATTTGGGAGTGAGGGCAGGAGATGGGTGTGAGGGAAGTGAATGAGGGAGGAAGAGTGATGGAGGGAGTGGGGGAGGAGGAGGGAATGAGGAAAAGAAGGAGTGAGGGAGGAAGTGAGGGGAAGTGGGAGTGGGCGAGGGAGGAAAAGAGGGAGAGAGGTGAGTTGGGAGTGAGGGAGGAGGAGAGAGAGAGGGAGGAAGGAGTGAGGGAGGGAGGAGGGAATGGGTGAGAGAGGAAGTGAGAGAGGATGGAAGTGAAGGAGGGATTGAGGGAGGAGAGGGTGACTGAGGGAGTGAGGGATTGAGTGAGGATGGGAGGAGGGAGAGTGTGAGAGAGAGAGTGGTGGTGGGAGGGAGGGAATGAAGGATGGAGTGGGTGAGGGAGAGAGTGGGAGGGAGGGGAGGGATTGGGGGAGTGAGTGAGGGAGGGAGTGAGCAAGGTAGTGAGGGACAAATGGAGTGAAGTAGGAGGGAGGGAGTGAAATAGGGATGAAGGAGGGGGAAGAGAGGAAGGCAGAGTGAAGGAATGAGGGAGTGAGTGAAGGAGGGTGTGAGGGAGGGAATGAGAGGGATGTGAAGGAGGGAGAGAGTGAGGGAGGGGGCAAATGAGTGAGGAGGGAGTGGGTGAGGGGGCAAGTAAGGAAGGAAGGGAGGGAGTGAAGGAGGGATCAAGTGAGTGAGAGAGTGAGGAAGCAAGGAAGGGAGTGAGAGATGGAGGAATGGAGTAAGTGAGTGAGTGAGCGTGACTGAGGAAGGGAGTGAAGGAGGGAGGGAGAGAGGAAGGGAGATAGTGAAGGAGGGAGGGATTGAGGAGGGAGTGAATGAGGGAGTGAGGGAGTGAGCAAGGAAGTGAGGGACAGATAGAGTGAAGGAGGGAGTGAGGGAGGAGGGAGTGAATGGGCATGGGAGGGAGGGAGTGAGGGACCATGGCTGTGAGTGAGGGAGTGTGAGTGAGGGAAGGAGTGAGGGAAGGAGGAAGGAATGAGTGAGTGGGAGGGATGAAGCGAATGAGGGAGTGAGAGAGGAAGAGGAGTGAGTGGTGAGGGATAGAGGGAGTGAGTGAGAGAGGGAAGGAATGAGGAGGGAGGGAGTGAGGACAGAGGGAGGGAGAAAGTGAGGAAGGAGTGAGTGAGGGAGTGAGTGAATGAGGGAGGGTGGGAGTGAGGGATAGAGTGAAGAGTTTGAGGCAGTGAGGGATGGCCTGAATAGGCAGTGAAAGACAAAGTGAGGAGAGATGGAGGGATTGAGTGAGAAGGTAATGACTGAGTGAGTGAGGAAGAGGAGGGAATGAGTAAGGAGAAGGTAGAGAGAGGGAAGGTGAGGAGGAGGAAGGGAGTGAGTGAGAAATGAGTGAGTGAGGAGGATGGAGGGAGCGAGGAGGAGGCAGAGAAGGAGGGAGGAGAAAGTGGGAAGGGAGTGAGGAGGAAGGAATGAGTGAGTAAAAGGAGAAGGAAGTGAGGGAGGGAGTGAAGGAGGAGGCAGTGAGGGACGAGGTCTGAAGCTGGACTGAGGCAGGTATGTGCTGCCAGACTTTGGTCTCCCTCATTCACATAAAGCCAACTGCACAGGGAGAGGCTCCCTTCGTAACAAAGTCATTGTTTCAGCACTGGAGGAGGCCATTCAGCCCATCATGTCTACACCATCCCTCTCTGAATGAGCAAGTTACTTTGTGCTATTCTCCTGCCTTCTCCCCATATTCCTACACATTATACCTTTTAGAAAACTGTCGACTTGCCTCTTGGTTGAATCTGCCTCTTTGAGATTCTCAGGCAGTGGATTCCAGACCATAATCGCTTGCTGCAGGGGTGAAAAATCCCCAGCTGGCACTTTTAATTCATTTAGTAATTACTTCAAATCTTTGATTCTTGGCTTTTTACAAATTACTTTAGATCTCTGCTTCTGGTCTTCATCCTTTCAGGCGTGTCGAGAGTGCGGTGCTGGAAAAGCACAGCAGGTCAGGCAGCATCTGAGGAGCAGGACAAATGACATTTCAGGCATAAGCGCTTCATCAGGAATGGTTTCCCCCAATCTACTTTGTTCAGACTTCCATGACTTTGAAAATGTTCAATAAGTGCTCCACTCAGTCTTCTCCTTGGAAAATTGACCCAGGATCTTCAATCAATCGTCACAAATGAAGTTTCTCATTGCCATAGCCATTCTTGTAAACCTATTCAGCACTTCCCCAGTGTATTCACATCCTTCCTAAAGTGCAGCACCCAAAACTGGGCACAATACTCCAGCTGAGACCGAACCAGTGCAAGTTCAATGTAACTCTCTTGCTCTCGAATTCAACTATTAATAAAGCCTGGGATACTGTATGCTTTCCAACTGTCCTTTCTCTCTACCTGTCCTGCAAACTTTGATGATTGATGTACATAATAAGTACCATCGCCATTATTAGAGAATTATTAGACAAAGTAATGAATCTAGAGGCAGATAAATCCCCTGCTCCTGATGGCTTCCACCCTAGAATCCTAAACGATGTACCTACAGAGATAGTGGATGTGTTGGTTATAGTTTTTCAAAAATCCTCGGATTCTGGAGAATTCAGGAGGTTTGGAAAACTGCTAAAGTGACACCCTTTCCAAATGGGAGAGATGCAAAATGCGGGTACAGTTGTAGGGCGATCAGCCTTATATCTATTGTCGGAAAAGTATTGGAATCAATTCATAAGGAAGTAATAGCAGCACATTTGGAAAACGACAATTTAATCAAGCAGGGTCAGCATGGCATCATGAAAGGGAAATCATGTCTGACTAATTTATTGGAGTTTTTTGAGGAAGCCTCAGTCAGTAGCTGTGTTGTATTTGGACTTTGAAAAGACTTTCAACAAGGTACCACACCAAAGGTTAAATCACAAGATAAACGCCCACTGTGTTGGAGGTAATATATTGGCATGGATAGAGAATTGGGCAACGGGCAGGGAACAGTGAGTGGGGATAAGGGGTTTGTTTTCAGGCTGGTGACCTGTAACCAGTAGGATTCCAGGGATTAGTGCTGGGGCCACAACTGTTTGTATATATTAATGGCTTGGAGGAAGGAAGTGAACGTACTGGAGCCAAATTCGCAGACGATACAAAAATAGATGAATAGGCAGGTTGCAAGAGGGGTGCAAACAGTTTACAGAGTGATATTGTTATTGATCGATTAAGTAAATGAGCAAGAAGCTGGCAAATTGTGGAAAAATGTGAAATTCATTTTGGAAGGGAGAGCAAAAGGATTGGGTATTTTTTAAATGGAGAAACTGCTGAGAGTTGCAGTTGGGGGAAATTTGTGCGTTGGAACACAGAAAGCTAGCACACAGGTACAGCAGGTAATCAGGAAGGGCTAATGGAATGCTGGCCCTTATTACAAGAGGGTTGGAGGAGAAGAGTGAGGAAGTCTTACTGCACCTGTACAAGGTACTGGTGACAGCACATCTGGAGAGCAGTGAGCAGATTTGATGCCCTTGTTTAAGGAGCCATACTATTTAATTGCAGTCAGTTCAGAGAAGAATCACTATGATGGAGGGATTGTCTGATGAGCAAAGGTTACACAGTTTTGGACTCTACTCACTAAAATTTAGGAGAAATGAGAAGAGATCTCATTAAAACACATTGGATTCTTAAGGGGGTTGACAGGGTCCATAATGAGAGGATGTTTCTGCTCGTGGGAGAGTCTAGGACCAGAAGGCAAAGTCTCAGAATAAAGGGGTGCCAATTTAGTAGTGAGATGGTCCCCAATGGCGAGGGGCCAGGGGCAGCCTCAGACACTGCAATATTTGTGTCTTTGAAGAGGGGCTGATTGATGACTCTGCAGCAGTGGGGGAGTGAGGGAAAAACTGGGCAGATTGAACTGACAGGCAGGTACCAGGAAAGGGAATGAGAATGCAGGCACTCACCTCAGCCTGTCAGAGAATGGCCCTGTTCCTCACACAAAATAGAAGACAGCTACAAAGAGAAAAGATTCAAATACAAATTCTGAAATCATGCACGCGCTCACTACTTTTAACCTCCTCAGCAACACTTCGAAGAACATTTTTTACATTGGGTTTTATGCATCCCCCCAGCATGCTATTAAGCTTCACCTTCTATATGTTCATTTCCAGCTCACTAGCAGCCACGTTGCACATGAATGGTGTTGGTTAGGTTTCCCTCCTGCCATCCCAAGATCCCAGGATGACTGCCATAAGATCGTGATGTGGAGGTGCTGGTGTTCAACACACAATACTAGGTTATAGTTCAACACACACCCTCACCACCGCCCCCCCCCCCCCCCCATTTCTCTCACACACACTCTCTCACACACACACATATACCTATGGGGTGAATTTGTTTAAAAAGCACACAATCTGTAGGCAGTCAATCGATGTGACATTTTATAAATGCCTACTTTGGAAACAGAACCAAAGGTCGGGATACAGACAGAGCTTAATGCATTGTCTGAGCTGAGATCTCACCTTTTTTAATAAAACCTTATGTCATCTCAGGAATGT
The DNA here is from genome assembly GCF_047496795.1 of Chiloscyllium punctatum. Classification (NCBI taxonomy): domain Eukaryota; kingdom Metazoa; phylum Chordata; class Chondrichthyes; order Orectolobiformes; family Hemiscylliidae; genus Chiloscyllium; species Chiloscyllium punctatum. The sequence goes on from NC_092762.1 coordinate 40,348,115, forward strand.
GACCTCAAATGTGGACGCACTGGTTACAAAGGCCCAACGACGTCTCTTCTTCCTCAGGCAGCTGAGGAATTTTGGCATGACGGTGAATACCCTCGCCAATGTTTATAGATGCACCATTGAGGGCATTCTGTCTGGATGTATCACTACCTGGTATGGGCAACTGTACCATTTAAGATAAGAGATGGTTACAGAGAGTGGGGAACTCAGCCTGGACAATCACAAAGGCCAACCTCCCATCTATAGAATCCATCTACCAGGCCCGCTGTCAGGGAAAGGCCGCCAGCATTCTCAAAGATCCATCTCACCCTGGCAATGTTTTTCCACAACCTCTACCATCGGGGAGACGGTACAGAACCCTGAACACACAAACACCAGCCAGTTTAGGAACAGTTTCTCCCCCAGTGTTGTTAGAATACCGAATGGACTCTCAAACTCTTAACATTCCCCTGTAGCTGTGTTTCTGTTTTTGCTGCTGTTTCCCTATTATTTACTATCTCTGCTCCTTAACTCTGTGATCGGCCTGTATTGCTCACAAGACAAAGCTTTTCACTGTGCCTCGGTACACGTGACAATAAATTCAATTCAATTCCATTGAAAGTAGTTCTGGGATTTACATATTAATGAATCAAACCTACATCCCCATTCGAAGTGATTAAAGACAACAACAATTACACTCGTTTCAGTACATCACATCAGTCGTAACTTTACTTTTATAGAGTAATTTGTACTCTATGAAAGAATTTATAGTATCTTTTACTATAAATTCTGTGTCCTATGACCCTGCCCGCTAGCTACCTGATGAAGGAGCAGCATACTGAAATTAGATTAGATTACATTACAGTGTGGAAACAGGCCCTTCGGCCCAACAAGTCCACACCGCCCCGCCGAAGCGCAACCCACCCATTCCTCTACATTTACCCCTTTACCTAACACTATGGGCAATTTAGCATGGCCAATTCACCTGACCTGCACATCTTTGGATTGTGGGAGGAAACCGGAGCACCCGGAGGAAACCCACGCAGACACGGGGAGAACGTGCAAACTCCACACAGTCAGTCGCCTGAGTCGGGAATTGAACCCGGGTCTTGCACTTCAAAATAAACCTGTTGGTCTATAACCTGGTGTTGTGTGATTTTTAACTTACCTTAGTGGATTATTTCAGGAGTGGCCAACACAGAATGTGTCAAGATCATTATATAAACATCAATTATCTAGCTAAAGCTACTTCTTAGACAAGTAAATATTGGTATCTGGAACTATTCACCAGGCCATGATGCTGGGAGGTTTTTTTAAAATGAGAATCAGAACTTCAGCCCTATATTCTTTGAGGGGTGGCTGACAATTTTGTTTAAAAAAGGCCAGGGGTCACTTCACATCAGTTTAAACGATGAAAAGAAAGGAATGTGGTCTTTGTAATGAAAGTATGTGGAGTATTTTACTGAAAGCATCTTGTTGGACAGAGAGCTCTCTGTAACACATGTTCAGACAGGCAGTTGCAAAAGTGCAGGAGACCAGTCCCTACTTTCGAGAAATAACTTCCCATAAAATAAATTTATATAAAAAAAGCGGAAGTGAAATATCCTTTCACGTTGTTGGAGCTTGTTAGTTCTGAATAGTTTGATGAGCAGACTGGGGTTTATTTAGCATGTTTACTGAGAGTCCCTGAGCCATGTCCTGAATTTTGGTGCCTTGACTCCTCTCCCAGTGCTATGAGCACAATCTCCTCGGCACACCCTATTGTGGAAAATTCATGGCCAGAATGGCAAACCCTACTGGAAAGGTTTAAAAGGAAGTGCTGAACACACCCCAGACAGCATTTGTGTTGAGAGAGTCAGTTTGGGGCTCGAAATATGTTTCTGGGCACAGGCTGCATGATTTGCAACTTGCCTGTGTCACCTCTGAACGACATGGGGTCAGCACAGAAATCTGTGTCCCCTTCTCTTTTGTATGACTGTCGGCCTGGGAGTTTTCACTTGGTTTCCTTCCTCTCCAAATACTGGATTAGTGGTGCTGGAGGAGCACAGCAGTTCAGACAGCATCCTTCCTCTCCACCCTACCGCTGGACACAGCAGGCTGCAAACACAGTTGTTTGCACAAGATGGAGCCAAATTGCTTATAGACAGATTGTCCTTAAAGGGAAACTGCAGGGAGTAAAGAAATAAATAAATTGGTGGAATTTTAAATAAGACCATTGAACATCAGGGATGAAAGAGGGTTCCAAGTTGACAGATATGGTGCTGGAAACATTTGTGAAAGAGCTGAGTAAGGGGAAAGATGCCATATTTATCTAAAAATGGAGTGGCCAGGGAAGTCAAGTCCTTGTCTGGATGCATGGAGCTGCAGCAGTTTCATAAGAAATTTAATTACCTCAGGTAAACGGTCAGTCAGTGAATCCATAATCACACATCATTTCACACCCACCCCGTCACCAATCTCTCACATTGCTCATTGGGCAAAACTCGTTCACATATTCAGCAGCACTCCCTCTCACGAAGGATTCCTGCCTAACACCCAGATACCACACTCTCATACACCGAGGTGATTGGCTCTCAGCGAGTGAGCATCTTTGGGCTATGAACAGGATAGTGAGAAGCATTCAGGTCTCCACCAGCTCAGGAGCACTCTCTATTCTCCGCGGTCGAAGTCACTTCACACCTGAAGGAGACCCAGTTCATCATTTCCTCCAGTACTTGCTGTAAGCTGTGACTTTTAAATAAGTCAGAGATCTTTTCTAAACGCAAAGCACCCCTGTGCCTCCTGAAAGCAAGTGAAAATATCCGGAGAAGGAAGATGGAGAAGCAACATTCAGACCAACACAACAGTCATCCCAGTAACCCTGTGAACAGAAACCACAGAACGGCCTCCCCAGTCTTGCCCTTCATCCACAACACCCATGTCTTCTTTTCTCTGTGAGTGGGTCCATCCCTGTATGGGTGTGTGTCTAAAGGGGAGTTTATGAAGGGATTACAGTTGCAATTAATCAAGTTATATGCCAACAATTCAAAAGCATTTACCTGTAGCTAGGGACCATTTTCTGATAATAAATACTCCTTTTTGTTAAGTACAGAATTGTGGTCCATGGTTTCTATCAAACTGGGTTTAAAAGAGTGGGAAATTGGGGAATTCGGCAGACCCTTTAAAATATTTATTTTTTTTGATGTCTCTGGGAATAGCAGGGTTTGATTTCCAGCGCACTACCCTGGGGAAGTGTGGCACCATTACTAAAAATGAAAGTAGGACCTCAGTATATCCTTACAGTTCGGCAGACGTGGGTTACTGCAGATGCTGGAGATTAGAGTGGTGCTGGAAAAGGACAGCAGGACAGGCAGCATCCGAGGAGCAGGAGCATCGACGTTTCAGGCTTCATCAGGAATATCCTTACAGTTACAGATACAACATCCAGATGCAATGACTTTAAGAAAAATAACTGCTGGCAAATGGGGCTGGATTGGGTTGGGATATCTGGTCGGCATGGATAAGTTGGACCGAAGGGTCTGTTTCCGTGCTGTACATCTCTATGACTCCAAGACTCAAAGCAAAATGGATCCGCGGTACTGGATCCTGTCACTGGATCTGAAAGGAGAGAGATCATTTGGGACATACAGCTCCAAAACAGCCTGCAGCAAGCTGGATCCTTCTCCCTCTCTTTTGAATGGAAAAGAAATAACACTCATGGACATTGAGAAAAAGCAAGAAAACCCGAGGCCCAACGAATCAGCCATTAATTATCTCGGATTACTCAGGCCGAGATAAAAAGGAAACGAGAGACATATAACAGGCACAAAGGAAACAAATCACAGAGGCCCTAAAGGAGTATAGGGAATTCAGGGTGGAGTTCAAGAAAGCAATTAGAACAGCATAAAGAGTCACGCAAAAATGCTTATGGGAATGGTTAGGGACAATCCTTAGATATGCTGCAGGAATGTCAAGAGGCAGAAAATGACCACAGAAAGAGTAGGGCTTACTAGGGGCCACGGGGTTAATCTGTGCTTGAGGATGTTAGGAGACTGTTAATTGAATACTTCATATCGGTGAAGGACAATGCCATTACAGAATTCAAGGAGCTCTTGTGAAGTTCTTGAGAAAAATGAAATATGAAATGAGGAAGTATTGGAGGTTTTGCCCAATGTAAAAGTGAACTAATCCCCAGGCCTGCATGTGGTGTATCCCAGGCTGCTGTGGGACACAAGGAATGAAATTACAGGGGCCCTGACTCAAATTTTTAAAATCATCAATGAAGGCTCTAAGGTGCTTGGATAAGGAGAGGGTCCAAGATGGCGGTGAAGTAGGATTCTCCATCTAGAGCTCCTCTGCTCCTCCTGTTTATTTCTCATTTCCTTCTTTTTTGACCCCTTTTCTTCTTTTTGGTGCTTCCCCCCTTTTAGTGTTTCTTCACATCCCCTACCCTGTGGCAGGTCTCGGCCTGGTCTTGCAGCTGCTTTCGGCGGCTCTCAGCCTGATCTCTTGGCAGCTCTTGATGGGTTTCGGCCTGGTCTCTCTGTGGCTCATGGGGAATCTTGGCCTGGTCTCTCGGTGAGTCCTGTTCTGTCTCTTGATGGCTCATGGCAGGTTCTGGCTTGATCTCTCCGTGACTCATGTCGGGTCTCAGCCTGGTCTCTTGCTGAGTCTTGGCCTGGTCTCTTGATGGCTCATGGTGGGTCTTGGCCTGGTCTCTCTGTGGCTCATGGTGGTCTTGGCCTGGTCTCTCTGCGGCTCGTGGTGGTCTCGGCCTGGTCACTCTGTGGCTCATGGTGGTCTTGGCCTGGTCACTTTGCGACTCGTGGTGGTCTCGGCCTGGTCTCTCTGTGGCTCATGGTGGTCTTGGCCTGGGGACTTTGCGACTCGTGGTGGTCTCGGCCTGGTCACTCTGTGGCTCGTGGTGGTCTCAGCCTGGTCACTCTGTGGTACATTGGCCCGGACTCTTTGCGGTTCATGGCGGTGTCTCGGCTCAACATATGAGTGATTCCTGCCTGGGCACGTTCCCGGGGCACCGGGAGGAGATGGGAGAGACGGTGGTTTTAGCAGCAGCGACAGGATCTGCGATGGTGAGAACAGACAACAGAGTGAGAGAAGGGGAGGTCCCATCAAAGCCTGTTGAACTTTTAACTTATTCTTTTAGTTTCCTAGTTTAAATGAAGAAAGACTTTAATGTTAACTATTGCCTTATTTCATCATTTTTCTACTTATTCTATGATAATGCATACTTTTTAAACTCTACTTCTCCATGTGTCTTACCCATCAACTACAGAAGGAACTCAGTACATCCAAGAGGCAGGTTGCAATGACTTTTAAAATGTCTCGAACTGAAAGAGATGTAACAGAGTTTGTGTTTTTATCAGATGAAAATGTGTTAGATTTCAGTAGCATTTTCCAAGATGCAGCACTGTTACCATTTAACGGTTTTATTGAACAGCTAATGTTTTTTATTAATCAAAGGGTGTTTCTGTGCTGGATAACTCTATGACTCAAAGCTGATTAAGTCAGAGGTTAAGCTGCAGTTAGAGTTTAACCAGAGTTTTCATCAACACAGACCAGATCTAATATTTAATACTGTTTTATTAGAGCAGTGTGAAATTTTATTTCATGTGCAAATGCTGCGTGTATGCCTGACGATGTCAAAGTGTGGGTGTGGCGGCATGAGGAGTCTACAAAGGAAAGTGTACTCAGTCAAAAGCTCACATCCAACATGGTGGCACTCAGTGATCAGGAACCAGAGTATGTCCACAGTTCTTGGTCTGCTCTTAAAGCCATCATGAACAGGATCTAGGTTTCTCCACCAGGAAACATCAAGACTGATTTGATGAGAACGACCAGGAAATCCAGGGATGACAATCACGAGGCTTTACTGAACAGGGAGCACCAACAAAACCCAAAGGAAAGAAAGCAGGCAAATAGAGTCATAGAGTCACAGAGATGTACAGCAAGGAAACAGACCCTTCACTCCAACTCGTCCATGCTGACCAGATATCCTCATCTAATCTAGTTCCATTTGCCAGCACCCAGCCCATATCCCTCTAATCCCTTCCTATTCATGTACACATCCAGATGCCTTTTAAATGCTGTAATTGTACCAACCTCCTCCACATCATCTGGCAGCTCATTCCATACGCACACCACCCTCTGAGTGAAAAATATGCCCCTTAGGTCTCTCACCCTAAACCTATGCCCTCTAGTCTAGTTCTGGACTCCCCCACCCCAGGGAAAAGACTTTGTCTATTTACACTATCTATGCCCCTCATGATTTTATAAACCTCTATAAGGTCACCCCTCAGCCTCCGACACTCCAGGGAAAACAGCCCCAGCCTGTTCAGCCTCTCCCTGTAGCTCAGATCCTCCAGCCCTGGCAACATCCTTGTAAATCTTTTCTGAACCCTTTCAAGTTTCACAACATCTTTCTGATAGGAAGGAGACCAGAATTGCACGCAATATTCCAAAAGTGGCCTAACCAATGTCCTGTACAACTGCAAATGACCTCCCAACTCCTGTACTCAATACTCTGACCAATAAAAGAAAGCATACCAAACGCCGCAGGGAGGTGTAGTGGACAACGAAGAGGGTTACCTCAGATTACAACAGGATCTTGACCAGATGGGCCAATGGGCTGAGGAGTGGCAGGGTGGAAGATGAGGTCTAACTCAATATGTTTGTTGATAGAGTTCTGGTTGGAATGCCATGCCTCTTGGAATTCTCATGCGTGTCTTTGTTAGGTTTATCCGAGGATGGATGTGTTGTCCCAGTCAAAGTGGGGTCTTTCCGCATCTGAATGTGAGGAGACTAGTGAGAGAGGGTCATGTCTTTTTGTGGGTACTTGGTGTTCATGTATCCTGGTGGGTCGTTTTCTGCCTGTTGGTCCAATGTAGCGTTTGGTATAGTCCATGCACGATATTTTGTAAATGACATTAGTTTTGTTTATGGTCTGTATAGGGTCTTTCAACTTCATTAACTGCTGTTTTAGCGTGTTGGTGGGTTTGTAGCCAAGACAGACAAGCAAAACTAATGTCACTTACAAAATACCGTGCAAGAATTGTAACAAACACTACATTGGTCAAACAGGCAGAAAATGAGTCAGCAGGATACATGAACACCAACTCGTCACAAGAGGACATGACCCTCTCTCACTCGTATCCTCACATACAGATGAGGAAAGACACGACTTTGACTGGGACAACACATCCATCCTAGGACAAGCCAAACAAAGACACGCACAAGAATTCATAGAAGCATGGCATTCCAAATGGAACTCTATCAACAAACATATTGAGTTAGACTCCAACGACCACCCCTGAGAAAAAGAACATGAAGTGACTTCACCACAGAAAATGACATCACCACAGGAAATGACATCACCAACCCAAAGAAACCCAAATATATAAATAGAAAGCAGGACTTATCTGCAGTGCTTTTCCTGAGGCCCACTGAAGATGTTACCTAGTTGAGTGATGAAATGTCTGGAAATTAACCTTCCAGATCAGCGAGCAAACCTGCATACAGAACCTCAACCTGAGCTACAAATCTTTTCAAAACTCGCTATGTCCTTACCACCTTTCCTAAACAGCGGCACCACGTTAGCCACCTCCAGTCTTCTGGCACCTCACCTGTGACTATCGATGATACAAATATCTCAATAAGAGGCCCATCAATCACTTCCCTAGCTTCCCACAGAGTTCTAGGGTACACCTGATCAGGTCCTGGGGATTTATCCACTTTTATGCGTTTCAAGACAGCCAGCACCTCCTCCTCTGTAATATGGACTTTTTTCAAGATGTCACCATCTATTTCCCTACATTCTATATATTCCATGTCCTTTTCCACAGTAAATACTGATGCAAAATACTCATTTAGTATCTCCCCCATCTCCTGCGGCTCCACACAAAGGCCGCCTTGCTGATCTTTGAGGGGCCCTATTCTCTCCCTAGTTACCCTTTTGTCCTTAATAAATTTTTAAAAACCCTTTGGATTCTCCTTAATTCTATTTGCCAAAGCTATCTCATGTCCCCTTTTTGCCCTCCTGATTTCCCTCTTAAGGATACTCCTACTTCCTTTATACCCTTATAAGGATTCATTCGATCTATCCTGTCTATACCTGACATATGCTTCCTTCTTTTTCTGAACCAAACTCTCAATTTCTTTAGTCATCCAGCATTCCCTATACCTACCAGCCTTCCCTTTCACCCTGACAGGAATATACTTTCTTTGGATTCTTGTCATCTCATTTCTGAAGGCTTCCCATTTTCCAGGCGTCCCTTTACCTGCGAACATCTGCCCCCAATCAGCTTTTGAAAGTTCTTGCCTAATACCGTTAAACTTGGCTTTCCTCCAATTTAAAAGTTCAACTTTTAGCTCTGGTCTATCCTATTCCATCATTATTTTAAATCTAATAGAATTATGGTCGCTGGCCCCAAAGTGCTCCCCCACTGACACCTCAGTCACCTGCCCTGCCTTATTTCCCAAGAGTAGGTCAAGTTTTGCACCTTCTCTAGTAGGTACATCCACATACTGGATCAGAAAATTGTCTTGTACATAGTTAACAAATTGGCTTGGAAAATTAAAATCCTATACCATAACCACCCTATTATTCTTACAGATAACTGTAATCTCCTTACAAATTTGTTTCTCGATTTCCCTCTGACTATTGGGGGGTCTATAATATAATCCCAATAAGGTGATCATCTCTTTCTTATTTCTCAGTTCCACCCAAATAACTTCCCTGGGTGTATTCCCAGAAATATCCTCCCTCAGCACAGCTGTCCCTTATCAAAAATGCCACTCCCCCTCCTCTCTTGCCTCCCTTTCTACCCTTCCTGTAGCATTTGTATCCTGGAACATTAAGCTGCCAGTCCTGCCCATCCCTGAGCCATGTTTCCGTAATTGCTATGATATCCCAGTCCCATGTTCCTAACCATGCCCTGAATTCATCTGCCTTCCCTGTTAGGCCCCTTGCATTGAAATAAATGCAGTTTAATTTATCAGTCCTACCTTGCTCTCTGCTTTGTCCCTGCCCGCCCTGACTATTTGACTCACTTCTTTTCCCAACTGTACCCGTCTCAGATTGATCTCTTTTCTCACTATGTCCCTGGGACCCCCTCCCTCCACCAATGATCCAAAAACGTGAATCCTTCTCCCATACCCCAGCTCCTCAGCCATGCATTCATCTGCTCTATCCTCCTACTCCTGCCCTCACTGGCTCATAGCACCAGGAGTAATCCAGATATTACTACTTTCAAGAATCTCCTTTATAATTTCTGCTTAACTCTCCGTAATCTCCCTTCAGAGTCTCATCCTTTTCCCTTCCAATGTCGTTGGTTCTAATGTGGACACTGACCTCCTGCTGACCCCTCTCCCCCGTGAGAACATTCTGCACCCTCTCTGACACATCCTTGATCCTGGCACCAGGGAAACAACACACCATTCTACTTTTTCGCTGCTGGCCACAGAAACGTCTGTCTGTACCTCGGACTAAACACAATTGATCTCTTGGAACCTGACATACCCCTTATTGTATTAAATCTGGTCTCAATACCAGAAACTTGGCTGTTTGTGCTACATTTCTCTGAGAGTCCAACACGCCCTACACTTTCCAAGACAGCATAAGTGTTTGAAATGGGTATATCCACAAAAGACTCCTGCACCACCTGCCTACCTCTCTTACCTTTCTTGGAGTTAACCCATCTATGTGACTATATCTTTGACTTTTTCCTCTTCCTATAACTGCCATCCATCACATCCCCTTGCTCTTGTAAATTCTTCATTGCCTTTAACTGTCTCTCCAACCGATCTGTTCGATCTGATAGGACTTGCAACCAATGGCATTTATTTCAAATATAATCGTCAGTAACACGTAAACTCTCCCAAAACTCCCACATCTGACAAGAGCAGCATATCACCCTACTAAAGGCCACTTTTGCTTCTCTCAATCTACAGACCCAGAAAATAACATTGTCTTATTCCTCTACAAAATACTGCTGCAGGCTAACTTAATACCTATGGGTTATAGTTTTAAGTGTAATGAAGATTCATATCTTAAGAAAACATATAATCAAGAAAGACTCTATTCTACTCACGACTGCAGACTTGGGAAATTTTGGAAAAGCAAATCTTAGCAGGACTTATACACTTAATGGTAAGGTCCTGGGGAGTGTTGCTGAACAAAGAGACCTTGGAGTGCAGGTTCATAGCTCCTTGAAAGTGGAGTCACAGGTAGATAGGATAGTGAAGAAGGCATTTGGTATGCTTTCTTTTATTGGTCAGAGTATTGAGTACAGGAGTTGGGAGGTCATGTTGCGGCTGTACAGGACATTGGTTAGGCCGCTGTTGGAATATTGTGTGCAATTCTGGTCTCCTTCCTATCGGAAAGATGTTGTGGAAATTGAAAGGGTTCAGAAAAGATTTACAAGGATGCTGCCAGGGTTGGAGGATTTGAGCTAGAGGGAGAGGCTGAACAGGCTGGGGCTGTTTTCTCTGGAGCATCGGAGGCTGAGGGGTGACCTTATAGAGGTTTATAAAATCATGAGGGGCATGGATAGGGTAAATAGGCAAAGTCTTTTCCCTGGGCTGGGGGAGTCCAGAACTAGGGGGCATAGGTTTAAGTGAGTGGGGAAAGATATAAAAGAGACCTAAGGGGCAATTTTTTCACACAGAGGGTGGTACGTGTATGGAATGAGCTGCCAGAGGAAGTGGTGGAGGCTGGTACAAATGCAACATTTAAGAGGCATCTGGATGGGTATATGAATAGGAAGAGTTTGGAGGGATATGGGCCGGGTGCTGGCAGGTGGGACTAGATTAATTTAGGATATCTGGTCGGCATGGACGAGTTGGACCAAAGGGTCTGTTTCCTTGCTGTACATCTCTATGAATCTCTGACTCTAAGTGTAAAACTGCTCAATCTGTGACATCTCCAGTGCAGACCCAAAACCACCCTGACCTGTGCCAGCAAGCTGCAGTACGTAGGCAAGGCTGGCTTGTGTGCACACTCAGAGGCCGAACTCCAATCTATGTATGAGAGAATGGGCCGGAGGCTACACATCCAGGAGCTAACGATTCTCTATGGTCCTCCTCCCCCTGCCTAATACTATTTTCCAACATTCACACCCCACTAGACAACATCCATCAATTTCCAGAACTTGGGAGCTTTCTTTGTGTGAGTAAGGATCTCATTAATGACATTCAATCTCGGCTCCAGTGCAGCTTCAGGCTGTCTGAGGAACAGAGTGTTTGATGACAAAGACCTCCAACCTGATGCCAAGCTCATGGTCTACAGGACAGCAGGGAGATCTGGCCTTCTGTATCACGTGGACAATGGACAACAGGCTCCCTGAGAAATCCCTTCCAGATAATCCCTTGAGAAATATCACCAACAATGCCTCCATAACATCCTGTACATCCAATGGCAGGATAGGCCCTCCATCAGCAGTGTCCTCCTTCAGGCCAATTCTCGCAGCATTGAGACACTAGTTACAGTCAACCAGCTATGTTGGGATGGCCACCTCATCTATCAGCCGGACACATGACCAGCTCCCTACTCCCAATATCATCGTGGCAAGTGGTTAGCAGGAGAGCAGGACAAATGCACCCTCAAAGCCTCCCTGAAAATGTGCAATATTCTCTCCAAGACCTGAAGTAGAAACATTCACGCAGCTTCCAAAGTCTCTTACAGGCCCAGGAGGAGGCAGCCAAGCTCAAACAATGGGCATAGTGTGCAGAAAGATCCCACCCAGCCACGTCAACAATTACCAGCGGCCCCACCTACAGCAGGCTGTGTGGATCCAGTGTGCGACTACAAAGATACTTCAGAACCCACAACTCCAGAGTATTAGAAAATCATTTCTAATCCCAGGGACTGCCGGAGGGAAGAAAGGATATATATGTGTGAATGCTGCTGTTTTGTCATGTCAGTGTCAGTGAGTTTGTGAATGTATGTGTGTGTGTGTGTGTTTGTGTGAGATTGCATGCATGTATATAACAGTGTCTGAGTGTGTGTCATTGTGTGTGTCCTTATGAGTGTGAGTGTGTGTTTGCCAAAGTGTGTGTGTGTGTTTGTGAGCAAGAGTATGCGTCTGTGTGAGTAAATGTGTGTGCGTGAGTGTGTGTGTGTGTGTGTGTGTGTGTGAGTGTCAGTGTGTGTGAGCATGACTGTGTGCATGTAAATGTGTGTACATGTGTGTTCATGTATGTCTTTGAGTGTGTGTGTGAGTGCAAGTATGACAGTGTGAGTGAATGTGTGTGTCATTGTGAGTGTGTGAGTATGAGTGTATGAGTGTGTGTGTATGTATGTGTATTTGAGTGTGGGTGTGAGCGCGAGTGGGTGTATGACAGTGTGAGTGAATGTGTGTGTCATTGTGAGTGTGTAAGTGTGTGTGGTAGAATTGCATTGAACGGAAATGCTGTATGAGATCACCAGCTGTTCGGGATGAATGTTGCTACAGATGTTGAAAAGTCATGGTTTTCCGAAATTCCTTTCCTTTGCTGCCTATGCTGTTTTCACATTTTCACTGAAGCAATATGTTGGTCTGAGATGTCAAATTGCTGCCAACAAAATAAAACAGCTAAACCAGGGAGAGGGAGAATTCACAGGCTCCTGCCAATCCTCTCTGGTGGCTGGGTCTCAGTACTGATCTCAAAAACACATGATGACTGCAGCAGACAGGCAGCTCGGGGGACATGTAGTATCAAGCAATGTTTTAATCTTTTGTGGAGATCAGAATGTGCCTGGATTCACTCCAGAATAGGCTATTCAATAAGACTGAACTCCTTCAACCAGTTCATGGCTGTGATGAAAACACTTAATGGTTGCCTACAAAAATTAAACAGAAGTTTGATAGTCACAAAAAAAAACTCAACACTGTGGATAGCCTAGAGGAGTATATAAAGTACAGGGATCAAGTTAAAAAGAAAGAAGGAAATCAAAGAGGGGATGAAAAAGTATTAGCAAGCAAGATGAAGGAAAACCCAAAGATGTTTTACCATTCTCGTTAAAAATGGGACCTATCAGAGATGAAGAAGGGAACTTGTGTGAAGATGCAAAGGATGTGAGGAGAATTTTTAATGAAATTTTTTGTCTCCATATTCACAAACAAAAGGGATGATATAGATACAGTAATCCAAGAGGAGCAGAGTGAAATATTGAAAAAAATAATCAAAATGGAGATAAATCCTTGAAAGTGGATACATCGCCAGGGCAGGATGGCTTGTTCTCTGGGATGTTGAAGATGGTCAGGGAGGAAATGGCAGATGCCCTGAGGATTGTTTGCCAATCTTCACTAGATACAGGTGAGGTGCAGCAGGACTGGAGGAATGCAAATGTTGTTCCGATGTTTAAAAAGGTTACAAAGGGAAGGCCAAACAACTATTGGCCAGTTAGTCAGTGAGCAAATGATCATATCCAAGAGATCAGATAAAACTGTCATTTAGAAAGACAAGGACTAGTCAGGGATGGTTAATGTGGCTTTGTTAAAGGAAAGTCATGGCTTACAAATTTGATTGAATTCTTTGAGGAAGTGACAGGGAGGTCAGTGAGGGTGGTGCAGTGGATGATGTCTACATTGATTTTAGTAAAGCATTGGACGAGGACCCACAAGGCAGACTGGTCAGAAAGGGTAAAAGCCTGTGGGGTACAGGGTAATGTGTTGAATTGGATCCAAAACTGGTTTAATAACAGAAACAAGGGGTAATGGTTGATGGTTGCCCTTGTGAATGGAAAGCTGTTTCGAGTGGCAATCCGCAGGGCTTGATGTTGGGACCCCTGCTGACTGTTTTATACGTTACTGATTTGGACTTGAACATGGGAGGCACAATTGGGAAATCTGCAGACGACATAAACATTGGCTGTTCGTGGATTGTGAAGGGGATAGCTGTAAGATCCACAATGATAGAAATGGGTTGGTGAAGTGGGCAGGAAAGTGGCAGATGGTGTTCAACTCTGATAAGCGTGAGGTGATGCATTTAGGGTGGTCAGACAGTAAAAGGGAATCAACGATAATGGGAATACACTGAGAGGGCTAGATGAAGGGAGAGATCTTGCTGTGCAAGTCCCTAAAGGTAGCAGTACAGGTGTCGACTCTAATCTCCAACATCTGCAGTCCTCACTTTCACCAAGGTTGTGAAGAAGGCAGATGGAACGCTCTCATTCATTGACAAAGGGATAGAATACAAAAGTTGGGATGATGATGATGAAACTGTGTAAGACAGTGGTGAGGCCACACCTGGAGTACTCTGTGCGGTTCTGGTCACCACATTCCAGGGAGGAGGTAATTGCTCCAGGGAGAGGGGAGAGAAATTTTACAAGGAGCTTGCCAGGGCTGGAGAAGGACAGATTGGAAAGGTTAGGAATGTTTTCCTTGGAATAGAGAAGGCTGAAGATGTGACAAGATTGAGGCATACAGACTTGTGAGGGGGTAGAGACAGAGTGGACAGGAGGAGCCTGTTTCCTTTGGCAGAGAGTTCCAAAACCAGGGATTATAGATTCACGCTAAGGGGCAGAAGGATTAGAGGGGATGTGAGGAAAATGTCTTTTTACGCAGAGGGAAATGGGTGTCGGGAATTCATTGCCGAGTTGTGGTGGAGGCAGAGACCCTCTAACTCTTTCAAAAAGTACCAGGGTCTGAACCATCAGTGTTGTAAAGCTGTAGGTCTATGGGCCACGTGCAGGAAGATGGGATTGGAATTAGACTCCCTACAGTGTGGAAACACTTCCTTCAGCCCAACAAGTCCACACCGACCATCCGAAGAGTATCCCACTCAAACCCATTCCCCTACATTTACCCATAACTCATGCACCTAACCTGCATATCCCTGAACACTATGGGCAATTTAGCACGGCTAATTCACCCAACCTGCACGTCTTTGGACTGTGTGAGAAAACCAGAGCACCCAGAGGGATCCCACGCAGAAGAACGTGCAAACTCCACACAGACAGTCTCCCAAGATGGGAACTGAACCCAGGTCTGTGGCGATGGGAGGCAGCAGTGCTAACCACTGAGCCACTGTGCCATTGAAAGGGAATCTGGACATGTTTGGGTCAGTATGGACAAGATGGACTCAATGGCTCCTTTCTGTGTTGCATCATTTCTATGGTTCTGTGGAATAAAGCTGATGAGGTAAGGGCACAGATCGACGTGTGGCAACGTAATATCATTGATATAATGGAAGCCTGCCTTAAAGAGAGACAAGAATAATAGCTTACTATCCTTGAAGATAGAGTTTTCAGGCAGGATAGTCAAAGGGTTTATAAAAAAGGCCGGTGTATAACATTATTGGGAACAGAATCAATCACTGTGAGTAGGAGCAATATCCTAAATCAGGCCACATGTGGGTTGAGCTCAGAAACAAGCAAGGGGCAGCCACAATGCAGACTATCAACCTCCCAGTAATGGCAGAGAGTGAGAGAAGCGAATGAGGAAGCAAATTTCTGAGTGCGAAACAATAGGACAATTAGTCCTGAGAAAGGGTCCTGCCTGAAAGGTCGATTCTCTGCTCCTTGGATGCTGCCTGACCAGCTGTGTGTTTTCCAGTGTCAGGCTTTATCAACGCTGACTCTCCAGCATCTGCAGTCCTCACTTTCCCCTAATTAGCCGGGGACTTCAATTACACAATTGAAGGGTGGGAAGGTGACTCAGTGGTTAGCATTGCTGTCCCACAGGGTCTGATTCCAGCCTTGGGCGACTGTCTGTTTGCAGTTTGCACATACTCCCCTGGTCTGTGTGGGTTTCCTCCTGGTGCTCTGATTTCTTTCCACAGTCCAAAGATATGTGGGGTAGGTGGATTGCTCCATAGTGTCCAGAGATGTGCAGGCGAGGTGTGTTAGCTATGGGGAATGCAGGGTTACAGGGATAGGGTAGAATCGGGGGGGGGGGGGGGGGGGGGGGGTTGGTCTGGGTGGGATGCTCTTCAGAGGGTCAGTGTGGACTTGATGTGCTGAATGGTCTGTTTCCACACTATAGGGACGCCATTCTATTTGATTCTAACTAATACCTGGGCTACAAACACTGTGAATGGCAGCTAGTAGCAATACCTTGAACTGCGTTCAAGAGAGATCTGAAATCTCCTGGTTATCCACAAGCATACAGGTTAAGATATAGCAGTAAAATAGAGCGTAGGTCAATCTCAGAAAATTAACACTTTGGGAAGCTTAGAGGAGTTTAGCTAATACAGAGGTTATTTGAATAATAAATTAGGAAAGAGATGATTTGAAAAATATTGGCAGTAAAATCAAAGGATAAATCCAAAGATGTTTGATCAGTTCAAGAGGGTGACTAAAGAACGGGTTGGAATATTATCAGAGGATTACATAGTTAATGATGCCATGATCTGTGTCACAGTCAGTCATGTGATGCTGAGAATGATCTCCTCTGTAGGGTTCAGGTTGTCTGCAGTCCTCACTTTCTCCTTCAGGAGTTGCTGGTCTCCTTGATTCTGCTAGTTCTGCTCTGCTCCCTTCTTATCCTTAAAGAGCATGTTTCACTCTGCCTTGCTGATGTCGCTGCCGCAGTTGGAGAGTTGCAGGTATGTAGGGTTGCAGTGGAGGGTGGATGCGAGGCTGGTACCACTGGTTGGCAGGCAGAAGACCTGTGTAATTGACAACTGATCACTCGGCCACAGACAAGTCAGCTGTTTGTTGCCAACCAAAGCTCCATTTGTACACAACCCTTCAGCTTCAACTTGTCTGCAAACTATAATTCAATTACTGCTCGGAAAACAGCTGGGTGACTTGCTTTTTAAAAAATGCAGTAATCCGATAGAAATCCTTTGTTTTAAAACAGTTCTTTTCTCATTTCAGTTCACAATTAAAAGCTACAGAAAAATTAAGACATTGCAAGAGGCAGACAGAGTAAATTATCACTTGACTGCATGATTTCGCAAAAATGGTTACCATTATGCAAGGTGCCAGTTTGATTGCATGTTGAAGTTTTCTCACTCGCTGATGTTGGTAAGAACAAGGACTGCAGCTGCTGGAAACCAGAGTCTTGATCAGAGTGGTGCTGGAAAAGCACAGCAGGTCAGGCAGCATCCGAGGAGCAGGAAAATCACCATTTCGGGCAAAAGCCCTTCATCAGGAATAGAGGCAGAAAGACTGAAGGGTGGAGAGATAAATGAGAGGGGTAAAGCATGATTTAGAGAAGTGTGCTGTTAACCAGGTAAACTGCCTGTTTGGTAATGATTGCATTTTCCGTATGCCTACATGTCCTTTTGGAAGAATCTCACCGGCTTCTTGTGATAGTAACAAGGTCAGCCGGGTGGGCCACACAGAATATGACGCCCCTGATTGGGACCGTCCAATCAGGGAGCCCTGGCTGACCGGTATAAACAGGTGGATCAGAGGTTCTGTTCACTTCAAGAGCTGGCTCTGAGGAGGCTGGACCAGAGTCAAGTCCCAACACATTTAAATAAATGGTGACTTGGTAAAGTGATACCAGCCTCTGTGGAATTATTTCACGTAGAGTCATCGAGTCATAGAGATGTACAGCACGAAACCAGACCCTTGGGTCCAACTTGGTAAAAACAATGACTGCAGATGCTGGAAACCAGATTCTGGATTAGTGGTGCTGGAAGAGCACAGCAGTTCAGGCAGCATCCAAGGAGCAGCGAAATCGACGTTTCGGGCAACAGCCCTTCATCAGGAATAAAGGCAGTGAGCCTGAAGTGTGGAGAGATAAGCTAGAGGTGGGTGGGGGTGGGGAGAGAGTAGCATAGAGCACAATGGGGGAGTGGGGGAGGAGATGAAGGTGATAGGTCAGGGAGGAGAGGGTGGAGTGGATAGGAGACTGGGCGCCTCCTAGCAGAGCGCTTTAGGGAACATCTCCGGGACACTCGCACCAATCAACCAAACCGCCCCGTGGCCCAACATTTCAACTCCCCCTCCCACTCTGCCGAGGACATGGAGGTCCTGGGCCTCCTTCACCGCCGCTCCCTCACCACCAGACGCCTGGAGGAAGAACGCCTCATCTTCCACCTCGGAACACTTCAACCCCAGGGCATCAATGTGGATTTCAACAGCTTCCTCATTTCCCTTTCCCCCACCTCGTCCTAGTTTCAAACTTCCAGTTCAGCACTGTCTCCATGACTTGTCCGGACTTGTCCTGCCTGCCTATCTCCTTTTCCACCTATCCACTCCACCCTCTCCTCCTTGACCTATCACCTTCATCCCCTCCCCCACTCACCCATTGTACTCTATGCTACTCTCTCCCCACCCCCATCATCCTCTAGCTTATCTCTCCACGCTTCAGGCTCACTGCCTTTATTCCTGATGAAGGGTTTTTGCCCGAAACGTCGATTTCGCTGCTCGTTGGGTCCAACTTGTCCATGCCGAACAGATATCCTAACCTAATCTAGTCCCATTTCCCATATCCCTCCAAACCCTTCCTATTCATATACCGGTCCAGATGCCTTTTAAATGTTGCAATTGTACTAGCTTCCATCACTTCCTCTGGCAGCTTATTCCATACACGTACCACCCTCTGCATGAAAAACGTTGACCCTTAAGTCTCTTTTATATTTTTTCCCTCTTACGCTAAACCTTAAATAGGTTAAACCCTTATCCTATCCATGCCCCTCATGATTTTATAAACCTGTATAAGGTCACCCCTCAGCCTCTGATGCTCCAGGGAAAAAAGCCCCAGCCTATTCAACCTCTCCCTACAAATCCTCCAACCCTGGAACATCCTTGTAAATCTTTTCTGAACCCTTTCAAGTTACACAACATCTTTCCGATAGGAAGGAGACCAGAATTGCACGCAATATTCCAAAAGTGGCCTGACCAATGTCCTGTACAGCTGCAACATGACCTCCCAACCCCTGTACTCAATACTCTGACCTATAAAGGAAAGCATACCAAAAGCCTTCTTCACTATCCTATCTACCTGTGACTCCACTTTCAAGGAGCTATGAACCTGCACTCCAAGGTCTCTTTGTTCAGCAACACTCCCTAGGACCTTACCATCAAGTGTATAAGACCTGCTAAGATTTGTTTTCCCAAAATGCTGCACCTCGCGTTTATCTGAATTAAACTCCATCTGCCAATCCTTCTCGTATCATCTCCTCAGGATATCTGGGCGGGACTGCTATCTGATGAGCAACTGAAGTTCTGTGAGGATATCTCCACTTCCTGATCAGGATTCCAATCTGAACATAGCAACAATCTGGAACTGCCTCAGCTCCAGCTTCCGTGAGAGCTGCCTGTTTTAACATGTTTATCTCTGGATCTGCTTTCTTAGCCTCATTTAAAGAAGCTCTGCCAGACACTGCTTTTGAAATGTCTTCATTCTCAAACGGAGTTTCAGCTACCTTACTATCCCATTGGTGTATTACTGTGATCTCTGATGATGGGTTTTGTTGGCCCTTTTCTCTGCTTGCTAGACATGATCGAAAAATACCTGGAAGCTGTTTTTTTTTTAACCAATGTTGCATTGTGCTCTTCTCCTTCTCTGTGGAGCTCTGAGATCCATGCACAGTAACAACTTGTGGAATTGGAGGTCAGTGCTGTGACAGTGAGAACATGCTGATGACCACGTCAGACTTGCAGCTTAGGGGACATGCTGCCAGTATCTTGTATCGCTTTAACCTCAGTCAGAGCTTCCTGTGATCACAGGCGAAGCCATAACTTTCACTCAAGCCAAAACGTGGTGGTGACTGAGGTGGTGTTGGACTGAGGTGGACAAAGTCAGAAGTCACATGACACCAGGTCACAGTCCAGTAGATTTCTTTAAAATCACAAGCTTTTAGAGAGCTGCTCCTTTGTCAGACCTGAGGAGCAGTGCTCTGAAAGCTTGTGATTTTAAATAAATCTATTGGACTATAACTTGGTGTCATGTGACTTCTGCCTCAAGCCAAAGGAAGTGAACTCCACCCATGGTGGTAATTTCTGAACAACTCTTATCTTTTCCCAGGGGTGGGGAAGTCCAGAACTAGAGGGGAATCGTTTTAAGGTGAGAGGGGAAAGATTTAAAAGGAATCAAAGGGGTAACCTCTTCAATCAGAGGGTGGTGTGTGTATGGAATGAGCTGCCAGAGGAATTGATGGAGGCGATCATAACATTTAAAAGGCATTTGGATGGGTATATGAATAGGAAGGGTTTAGAGGGATATGGGCCAAGTGCTGGCAAATGGGACTAGATTAATATCGGATATCTGGCCAGCATGGACGGGTTGGACCAAAGGGTCTGTTTCCGTGCTGTACATCTCTATGACTCTATGACACTGGTCCAAAGATCAAGTCACACTCTCGCTGCACTTTGTACAATGTTATCTCCTTTCATCCCATGGATGAAAACTTTGACTTTTGATTTGTTCACTGGAGGAAGAGGTATACCCTTCTCAATAGAAAGAGTTTGCATAGCTCCTATGTCCTTTCATATAATGACGGGGTTAGGTGTATTTTATCAAGGAAAAGGGGTTATGTTTTCGTTTAGCACAGTCAACTGAATGGCTGGTTTGCGATACAGAGTGATGCCAATAAGTTGGTTTCAATTCCTACACAGGCTGAAGGACTCTCCTCCTCAACCTCTCCCCTCACCTACTGTCACCTTAAAGCTAAACCACCACCAGTTACCCCTTCTAATGAGAGAGCAGCCCTATGGTTTGGTATAACTATGGAAACTGTTTTTTTTACTTTATCTAATCCATAGAATGTCCTGTCTGTGCTGCATGAATTTCAAGTGCTGTACCTGGCAACTTGCTCTGAATGTGCAATGTCCTGTTTTCCTTCAGCCATTTTGTTTGTTTTAACAGATTTTCAAACAGCAGAGAGAATAACTCCACATCTGTTTCTTTATATTTTAGTAGGACCATACAGATGTAAACATTTCCTTACTGGACTTTCGATTATGACTTGGGTTTTTCCTCATCCATGCTGAGTTTCCTTCATCAGTTTAAGCTGGATGGGTGCAGCTCCAACAACACTGAAGCAGTCTGACACCACCCAGGACAAAGAAGCCCCCTTGATTTTCTTCACATTCACAAACACCGCCCTCCCTCCACCACCAACACTCAGTAACAGTGTTGGGTACTGTCTAAAGGTACACTGCAGAAATACGCTCCATAGACAGCATCTTCCAAATCTACGACCACTTCCATTTATAAGGAGAAGGACATGGGGAATATAGGAACCTCTGAAAGGTTCCCTCCAAGCTGCTCACCATCTTGACTTGGAAATATATCACCATTCCTTCACTGTCCCTCGGTCATTCCGTAATGGCACTGTGGAGCAAACTACAGCATATGGACTGCAGCAGTTCAAGAAGGCAGCTTCTACAGGGCAATAGGAATTAGTAACAAGAATCAGTCAGTGATGCTCGCATCTAGTGGATGAATAAAAACGCAATGAACATTTGAACTGCAATCTATGAACTTGTAACGATACCTTAAAAAATTGAACTTCATCTTTATCTGTTTCAGTCTATAAACGATGGAGTAAAATTCAGTCCTGTAAAACATAATTAGCATCAATGATCCTTATCTGCATTTAATCCCCATAGGAATTTAGTTAGTAAGTTCATTAGTAAGTTAGCAACTTTGCAAGTATCTTAAAGCAACATTTTGTAATAAACAAATCTTTATTGTGTTGAAGATTAGCTCTTTGCTACTGTTTATTTTGAGTTACAAACTAGAAGGGGACTACACACCCAGAGGCATACACAGGCATACATGCTTACACATACACACACACGTACACACACACACAGAGGCATACATGCTTACACATACTCACACACACACACAGGCATACATGCTTACACACACACAGAGGCATACATGCTTACACATACTCACACACACAGGCATACATGCTTACACATACACACACACTGAGGCATACATGCTTATACACACACACACACACATACACACACACACACAGAGGCATACATGCTTACACACATGCACACACACACACACACACAGGCATACATACTTACACACACACACACACACACAGAGGCATACATGCTTACACACAAACACACACACACACACACAGAGGCATACATGCCTACAAACACACACACACACACACAGAGGAATACATGCTTACGCGCACACACACACACACAGAGGCATACATGCTTACACACACACACACACACACACACACAGAGGAATACATGCTTACGCGCACACACACACACACAGAGGCATACATGCTTACACACACACACACAGAGGCGTACATGCTTACACACACACACAGGCATACGTGCTTACACATACACACACACAGAAACACACATGCTTATATATATACACACACACACACAGAGGCATACATGCTTACACACACACACAGAGGCATACATGCTTACACATACACACACACAGAAACACACATGCTTATATATATACACACACACACACACACACAGAGGCACACATGCTTACACACACACACACACACACACAGAGGCATATACGCTTACACACAGACACACATGCTTACACACACACACACACACACACACACACAAACAGAGGCATACATGCTTACACACACACAGAGGCATGAATGCTTACACATACACACACACACAGGCATACATACTTACACACACACACACAGGCATACACGCTTACACACACACACACACACACACACAGAGC